>NC_041391.1:429602929-429609971 GCF_002162155.2 Triticum dicoccoides | reverse complement strand
AGTCCGTTTCGTCTGTTTTGCGGTACGCCACACCCCTCCCGATCAACAGGACCCCCGTTTCGACCGTAGGAGGTCCGTTTCCTCCGTTTTGCGGTACGCCACACCCCTCCCGATCAACAGGACCCTCGTTTCGACCGTAGGAGGTCCATTTCCTCCGTTTTGCGGTACGCCAGACCCCTCCCGATCAACAGGACCCCATTCCAAATGTAGGATGTCCGTTTCCTCCCTTCTGCGATATGCCAGGCCTCGTTTCCATCACCTGTTCCATCCAAGCCCTCCCGATGAACATGGCCACGCATTCCATTCCGACCCAGCCGGTTGGCTCCCATGCGTTCTGTTGCCTCCCGATGAACACAACGCATTTCGTTGCCTCCCCATGAACACGATGCATTCCGTTGCCTCCCCATAAACACGACGCATTCTGTTGCCTCCCCATGAACACGACGACGACGTTGTTTCTCCATTCCGACCCAGCCATGTACACGAGCCCTGGCCGTACGTATACGCGAGTAGGCGTTTGAGACCCTGGCCATATGTACGTACGTGGCCGTATTTTCTTTCTTGCACCCTGGCCGCTATACGTATGTGTACATGCTACGTGCGCGCCTCTACTACGAAACGTGCGGGCCTCTACAATGACCAGTATATACGTACACGTTCACGACCAGAATGACAACACTACGTATGCTTCGACTAGGTGGGTCCCGACTGTCAGGAACTTCCTTGCCTGCGAAGATGTAGCTGGTGGGTCCATGCAGTCAGGGGGCGAATCATTTTTTTTTGCCCGGATGCACTTCCTTGCATGCGAAGATGTAGCTGGTGGGTTCCAGCAGTCAGGGGGAAACGTTTTTTTCGCAAAATACGGTGGCCCGTCCGGTGGGTCCCCACTGTCAGGTGGAGGAATAATTATTTTGCCCGTAATAAGGAGGCACTTCCTTGCCGCGGCCGTGGAGCCAGCTATCATCCTCTCCACGTACAGTCCACGTCTGATGGAAGCCGTCCCTTGACCATGTTGATCACGCCGCGCCGAGAGCACCAGGGCGATGGACGATGATGAGGCCTAGGAAGGGGACGATGCGGAACCGGGGAAGACGCGGCAGTGGATGCCCACCCGTAGAGGAGTACGAGGGTTCATTGGTTCGCTGCGGTGTGAGGCTTCCGTCGGCGCAGAATAATAGGGGGTGTCGGTGAGTAGAGGGATGGCCTGGCCAGCGGTGGGAGTAGTAGGGGGTGGTGAGGTCTCCGCCGCATCGCAGCCGGCCACGGGAGGCAGGAGCACGAGGCACGACCGGCGCTAGTTTGGGCGGCTGGAGCAAGAAGACCAGAGATTGAAGAAGCACTACGACCGTTGGATGGACATCGTACGGTCACTAGAGCTAGAATCGTGCATATTGACTAAGTTGACAAAGCCCTCCGTCCCCGTCAACTTAGTAGGCCCACAAGTTAGCCTGCCACTATACTGGGTCCCAGCTAACAGGGGGAGTATTCATTTTTTTTTGTGCGTAATAAGGAGTCACTTCCTTGCATGCAAAGATATAGCTGGTGGGTCTGAGCTGTCAGCGGCGGTAACATTTTTTTTGCTCAATACAGACGCCCTTTCGGTGGGTCGCTGATGTCAGGTGGAGGAATCATTATTTTGTGCGTAATAAGGAGGCATTTCCTTGCGTGCGGCCGTGGACCCAGCTTTCGGCCTCTCCACATACAGTACACTTCAGATGCATGTCGGTCGTTGACCACGTTGACCAGGCTATGCCGAGAGCACCAGGGCGGTGGACGATGCTGAGGCCTAGGAAGGGAACAACACGGAGGCAGGGAAGACTCGGCAGTTGTTTCCCACGCGGAGGGGATTACGACTGTACGAGGGTTTACTAATTCGTCTGCCATCATCGGAGAATAACAGCAGGTGTGGATGAGTAGAGGGATGGCTAGGCCAGCAATGGGAGTATGGTGGGGCGGTGAGGCCTGCGCAGCAGCACAGCCAGCCGCGGGGAGGAGGGAGCAGGCAGTCCCGCCGACGCTTGTTTGAGTGGCTAGAGCAGGAAGAGCAGAGATTGAAGAAGCACGACGGTCGTTGGATGGACATCCAACAGTCACTGCTCGTGTGTCAACCTTTTTTTTAGGAAAGCCTCAAATATGTGGAAAACAGCATACAGCCCATCTGCACTTATTTCTAATAATTTACAGCCCATTTGCTAATTCTTAAGGTTTTTTTGGAGCCTATATTCTTTTTGTTAGCATTACAGCCCATATTGTGGCCACGGTTAAAAAATTATACGAAATTTTGCATATTTCGATGCGGTCCGAACTGTTTTTAATCCCGAAATTTCAACTCACATTCAAACTGATTTTCAAAATAAATGTATATCAATATAAAATCCAACAAATTCTCCACGCATAAAAATTAATGTAATTTAAAATCTCGAAATGAAAAAAATATATTTGAAACCAATTGCCGGTTTGATGTGTTTTAAAAATGTACATCCCATTTCTCATTACTGATGGGCCATTTTCTCGGCCAGCCGAATGAAAGCTCTCCTCGTCTTGAAAGATTTGCAGCCCAACAGGCCTGACAAAGTGACTTACTTGGCAAATCACAAAAAAACTGGGATGTGGCCGTGGACCCGGCTGTCAGCCTCTCCACGTACAATACTCTTCTGATGGAAGTCGTTCCTTGACCATGTTGACCACACCGCGCGGAGAGCACCACGGCGGTGGATGACGGCGAGGCCTAGGAACATATTGTGGCACGGGTTAAAAAGTATACGGAATTTTTCATATTTCGATGCGGTCAACTGTTTTTAATCCAGAAATATCGATTCACATTCAAACTATTTTGAAAAATAATTTATATAAATATAAAATCCAAATAATTGTCCACGCATAAAAATCAATGGAATTTAAGATCTTGTAATGAAAAAAATTGAAACTAATTCCCGGTTTGATGTGTTTTAAAAATGTACAACCCATTTCTGGGCAAACCGAATGAAACTCTCCTCATCTTGAAAGATTTGCAGCCCAGCAGGGCCGATAAAGCAAGTAGGCCTTGTTTGGGTATTTCTTTAAAAAATAGAACTAGGCTAGCCATTTTCAGCAATAAAAAAACACAACTGAGCTCATGATGTGGTAAACATAAATAAAACCCTGGCTAGACGGGCCACAGCGCCCGCACAGCCCCGTTGTTACCCCGATCCGTCGCTAAAACTAGTATAAATAACAACTGCTTGTTCCTAAAAAAATGGCGCGACTTGCTGGGTCCCTGGTGTCAGCCGCTCATAGTGTAATTCTCTCGTTTATTGATTACGTTGACAATGGCATGAGCCCCAAATGTCCAACCATTAGGAGGAACCATATTTTGGGGCTTGTAATATAGAGGCACTTGCCCGAGTACTGCCATGACGCTGGTGGGTCCCTACTGTCATCCTCTCCACGTACAGTCATCTCCTTGTTCCTCTCGATTGTTGATGACGTTGACAATGCAAGAGGGCGGCGCACCGCGCACGGCGAGCAAACCAAGGCCGCAAGGCGGAGGACGACGGCGAGGCCTCAGACGGAACGAACAGGAGCCGTGGAAGATGCGTCGGTCCAGTCGCAGGCGGAGGGGAGTATGAGGGTTGACTGGTTCAGGCGCGGGTGCGTGTTGGGGCTGACGTCACCGGAGAATAACACGACGTGTGGGGGAATAGAGGGAGGGACTGGCCAACATTGGAGGGTACATACGCTAGGGCGGCAGAGGCGCAGCCAGCCATGGGAGGTGGGAGCAGGCGGAGCCGACGGGGTGGTTTGGTTTGGGCGGCTGGAGGAAGAAGAAGACAAGAGATAGAAGATACATGACAGATGTTGGATGTCAATCCAACGGCTGGTAGGCAGAATCGTTTGTTGACTGGCTAGTAAGTCGACACCACCTTGGATAGGCTATTTCCTTGCGGGTCCCAAATGTCATACTCCAAATCTGTCACGGTCATGCAGCCTTTCCTATGAAAATTTACAGCCCATTTGATGTGCTAGTTCAAAATAAGTTTGTGGGTGCTGGTGGGGGCTAATCACTTGGCTTCTGTAATGCACAGTGAGCTCAAGCAGCCGGCGAGAGTGATGTTATTTCCCTTGGTTGGGATTTGTTACAATATTTCACTCTAAATTAAACGAATGGCAAGCCATTTGCCTTGTTTCAAAGAAAATATGACAGTCACAGCCGAGTTGAAAAGGGCAGGAACATCTAACTCCAGCTTACAAACTGTACAAAAGCACGAGGGTTAATTGTTCATCAGGTTTACAAAAAACCCAGATTGAAAAGGGCAACAACATCTAACTCCAGCACTATTTCTGTAGTCACGGTCAAATGGATCGGTCAGGTCCATAGAATGAACATCCTGGGTCCTAAAATTTACTGGATTATGACCACAATATGTTGTAAATAGAAGCCCGGCATGTTCAGAAGCTCTTTTGCCCACCTAAAACTCCTTTTTTTGCTCTTCGACATACCCATCCGTCAAAACCATGTTGCTGATAAACTTAAGCCTGATGGACAACAGTAACCTCGCATTCAGCAGGAAGAATGTGACAAATCTTGTGTTTGCACGGTTGGCTACATATCGTTCTAGCGTTATTGTTTTCAATCGAATCTCATGAGAAGTGAGAAAATCCTGATGCTTACGAACCCACCGATTGGTTATAACTTTCTTACCCCATCATGTTGCCTAAATAGACATGAAGATTGAAAACAGTTAAGGTCTAAAAGAAGAGTGTCGAAAGAGCAACCGCTGAACGGTTAATTCTAGTACACTATATGCGGGCTTCCAATGTGCGTGAAATTATCACCTTTATATACAACTTCTCCAGACATGGAAAGCATTGCAGCAAGCCAATAATCTTGTTTAGATTAAAACTATTCATTTGGATATATAAGATCTTGACAGAATCCAGCACCATTGATAGGCCATCCATGGAGAAACTCTTCATTGAGCATAGAACATAATATTAGTAAAAAATGTGTACTCCAAGATGATATAAATTATGCATAGAAATTTAAAATGCAGCTACTGGTTACAAGTGTAGATGATAATATAAAGTACCTGAAGAACTGTGGAGCCAAACACCATATTGAAATGAGCACAGAGATCATGTATTACACCCAAGGTCTCCAGTTTAGGCGCAGAGAGGACGGTTATTTGCAACGGTGAATAACTAGAATCAAGGATCAACCTTTGAAGTGAAGGGGCATCTTGGATGATGAGCTGCCTTCCGTCAAAAGAAATTCCAATTCTTACAAGGTTAGGCGACTTTATTTGGAGACAACCGATTCTAACTATGAAAACAAGCACCAAGCACTCCAGCGCAGGGCAACTAGAGTGGATGATGTTGTGCAATGAGGCCTCCGATATACGAACCCACACAAGTGAAAGTTTCTTGAGAAATGGGAGCCAAAGGTTTAGTACCAGATTGTCTGGTAGGTAGCACAGCGCAAAGGTGGCGGTGTGGAGAGAGGAGGAAAACCGCGAGATGGACATCGGTGCTGAGGGCACAAGTTCATGGAGTTCGATATGTGGTATGTGATTTCCAGGGGAATAGTATAACTCAAGCAGCTGTAGTTCTGTGAATTCAGGGGATTTCAGCCAGGCGTCCACCATGCAGGGCATGGTATGCTTGCTCAGGTAGCATGACGAGATGCAGAGGCTTTGAATGGAGCCTTGGTGGGAGGATATGATGGCTCTGGGGATTTCAAAATCATTGAAGAGAGATAGCTGATGACAGTCGAGATTAAGGGGCACGGCACGCCATAGAGGGCGCCACCGAATTGAGAGGACTTGGGTGCGGCAGCAATCCTTGGTGGGGAGAAGCGAGATGATCTCCCCAAGGACGGTGTTCGGGAGATCGCTGATGCAGTCCACCTGAGATTCTACGGGTTCCTGGGATCCGGTGGGGGCGGGGTCGCCGCTTCTCCCCGTGCTGCCGGGTGCGGGATCTACAACAAGCGTCACCGCTGGCGGGAGCCTCATCTTCTTGGCGCTGGGGTCAGCCGACTCCATTTTCCTCGAGGGCGTCGCGTCGCGCTCATGGATTTGAGCAGAGTAACGAATGACGAGCCTAGTTGTAGTGCGAGCGAAGAAGAAGGGGAGCTGGGGGTTTTCTGTAGGAGTGAGGAAGAAGGGGAGCTGGGGTTTTCTGTAGGAGTGAGGTGAGGAATTTGGGGGTACGAGTGGAGCGAGCTGATGTGAGGTGGGTGGGAGCGAGGAGGAAGAAGAGCACCCAGGTTTTGGGGGGGCGGTGTGCTGGGTGTGGGTAGCGCCTCTCATTCAGTAAATATATGGGCTTTTGAATTGATTTTACTATTTACTAGTGTGGATGGGTTGTTTTGTCTTGGGCCCAAAGAAACAATTACTACTAGTATTGTGGAGACACTCTACAGCTACCCAGAAAAACAATTACTACTAGTACAGTGGAGACACTCTACCGCTTCTAGCTCCTCCTAGGTCATTGAAACGTCTCCCTCTACTGAATGTCGTTATACTTTTGTTCACCGACATGTGGGCCATGCAGCGCGCGGGCCCAAATGCCATCCACCAAATTAGAAGGCAGTATGCAGGCGGAGAGTCACCCCGGTCGTAGTTCGGCAGTAAGGAGCCATCGTATCACAAAACCCCACCTCCCCGCAGTCTAAGTTTGACGGATGAAGCAACCATCATTTCACTCTTCGCTGAATCCCCTTCTCCCTCACCATCTTCAAGAAAGGCAAGACTCGCATCTGCCACTGTTCTTCTCTCCTGACGAAGGGAAGGTAAGCGGATCCGTGATGTTGGTATATTTTCGTTCAGAGAAAAAAAAGAACTTTTGCAAAGCAGTAACCGATCCTCACTCTCTTTTTTGTTTCATTGTCATTGCGATTGTGTTTTCCTTTCAGTGGTCTCCTAGTATTCGTCAGTTTCATGATGGACCAAGGAGAACCAGGTAAAGATCTGCCGATATTGGAGCAGACGCGGGAGGCTGATCCCCACGAGATAGAGAGCTCCAAGAAGATGGAGGCAGCCACCGAGCCGACCCCAGATAC
>NC_041391.1:429578478-429602666 GCF_002162155.2 Triticum dicoccoides | reverse complement strand
TCTCGATTGCAGTTTTTCATCTAAGTATGTGGTGATTAATAATGCAAAATTTTATTAGCTTCGATGCCATGCTATACATAGTGGTTTAAATAACTTGTGTTTCTTATACTGAAAAGTAATTCAGAATTTGTTTCTGTTTCAATTAGAGCCCTGATGCAGACAAGGATTGTGTGGTTGTACATGTCACTCACTATGAGGCGGATGACCTAAATATACGCACTGGGAAAACAGAGTTCTTAGGCTGTTGGATCCTAGAAGCCATTTGCGGTTATACCAATGAAGAGTTGTATTCCAGCCTCACTGTTGTCAGGCGTGTTGTCCAGGGTGTACTGAAGCACAAGAAGTTCAAAGCTACTCCTTCGTTTGTGAGGCATACTGTTCTTTTCAAGCTTATGCAGGAAGATGACGTGGCATGCCTCCACAAACAAGTTTATCAGTGGCAAGGCCACAAGGTTGCCTTAATGAAGGTTCACAGGATTGAGCTGTTGCGGGACGTCCTCGATGATGTTCATGGCAAGGTCCGTCTTGTGTCCAGCCCAAATTAGATCGAGGCATGAAATAGTTGCCCCAGCTAGTGTTTAATAGTAGTTTGGATTGTGTCTAATTATCCGAACCTTGCCTGTTATTGACCCCTCTGGGGCTAGTACTCTGTTTGAATCCGTCTATGGGAACTGCTGCTACTTTTGTGTGCCCGTGAATCATGTGAGAACCATCGTAATTATTGCCGAAACAGATGCGTCCTCACTAGTTTTTTCATGAATATGGCATGGTAAGACATAAGTTGTCACGGTTTATCATACGAGCAGTGTGTGTTTTGATGAAATAGAGCACTTGTTCGAGAACTATGCGCCGACTTATACATAAGTACTTGTAAACACTGTTGGTGCTACCCCACTTGTAAGCAGTTGTGCAAAACACGGCACATTGGCTCAGCTCGCTTCAACACTAGGCTATCGACCAGCTAACAATCAACAATCTGTTGTATGACATATAAGCAACTATGTATCTTGTTATAGTGGTTCATGCAGTTAATTGAGGCCACAATGTAATAAATTCCAAACGTTCACACGCTAGTCCAGCGCTCATGTGGAACACTCACATTAAACTCGTCTTCATAAAAAACTTGAAAAGCATAAGTTAAGCAATTTTATACATCTCAATGATTCATACAACATAACAAACATATACTAGTTCATAGAAAAAGACAAAGTTGTGAGAAGGTTTACATATCACAAAAAAACAAGCAAGGCTTCTCTGAGCAAAGGGCCTCCCGGCAGGCTTAAATTTCCTGGAGTTCACTCTGGTTTTTTCTTGTTGCCACCATCCAGGATTAGGTTCTCTCATTCCAGAATAACCAATTATAATTGTGGTCTCAGCTGGAATGCTGAACTGAACCATGCAGTGTACTGACTAGTTGAAATGCTTGTGCATTCCACTAAATTTAAGCACCGTTATTTGCAGAAATAAGCAGGCCACAATGCCTCTTATCCGCGCACCTGTCCAAAAAACGGTCGTGCAGCCGTGCCAGCTAGTCCTCGGTCCATGGATGAACTGGTAGAAAGTGCATTCCAGACTAGGATGCAATTGTTTTCGCTCGTCCCTGCACTGCAATCAGGAAGTAAAACATATGAATCAGCTTCTTTTAGATTGTGTTGGTCATTCTACCTTAGTTACTACCAATGTAGGGATACCTTGAAGACGGGAGGTTAGACGACGACAACGAGGGATAGCCATCTCATTTTGCGCAGTTGTACTAAAACTAAGGTGTGTGCTTTTGATTGCGCGGATAGAAACGATACAGAGACAGACATCCCGAAAAGATATGGAGACAAACATCCCTGTTTGTGCAAATACGAAATACGGTTATTTAAACAGTGACAGATATTTGCAGTGGCGTATGATTAACAACAGCATCTATTGTGTTATAATTGGCACTAGATTGACAGTATGAAGAGTCCTTAAGTAAGTAGCATCACATCACAACAACAATTCCACTAGATTAACATGCAGAACAATAGCATTAGTATTACTGGCATGAGAGTAGCACATGGTCAATAAATGTGCAATCAAATTTGTGCAGTTCCACTGGGATGAAGCAATGTTAGCAGTGTGAGATTTAAGTGTAACTGCAAAAACACAATTCATGGGAAATAAAGCAAGACGGAAGCACTTCATAAAATGGTGGTGGCATTGCTTCAATTTATCGACGTCACTAGACCATTACTTATAGTGACATTAGGTGGCATTGCTTAATGCTTCATGTGATTTTACATTAACGCTAGCGATATGGGCGTAGGGACAGCAGGTATCTACTACTTTCCCCCGTTTCCTCTTAGAACCAAGTCCTAGATTCATGCTACATCTTTCCCACTTTCTTCCCTGTTTGAACCAATGCTTAGAGTCGACTGTATGAACTAGCTTTACCTCTAATAATAGTAGAAGTCTAGGTGGCTTTGGAACAGTGCACGGAAGTAGAAAAGGATCCACACGAAGGGAGCTGGGGCAGTAGAGCAAGGCAGGTTTTGAAGGAATATATACCTGAGGGTCGTCGGCATGTGGCAAAGACGGCGTCAGGAGGCCGCATCTTGGCCACAATACCACAGGGAGGAAGAAGGGGTCGGAGGCCCTCCCGAGCCGGCGCTCTCTCGGAGAGAACAGCATGACCCCCGATCAGGACGCGCGGGCAGCCATTGGTCTCCTCCCTCGCCGTCGACGACAGCGGGAACGATGCACCTACACCCCTGCCCCGGTCGAGGTTGTCCGGACGGATTTGTGACCAGCCGTGAGCTGAGGAGAGAGTGTGTGGCCACCTATGTCTTGCTTAGATCTAGAGAGCATGAGAGAGTGAACGAGAGGAACCCTAGTAAAGCAAGCGCTAAGGCTCCTGCTTTTATATATAGTGGAGTGATTTTGTTGTACCAGCTTCAAAAAAATGCGCTCCTACGTGTACCCGCGAGTGGGTGTGAGAGAACTAGTGCGTGCGTGCACCACTTCTCTTCGTGAGAGTACAATATACTATGCCCAAAGAACGTTCACCACAAGAGTAATAGTATAAGTGTGACGTGTGAGCTAAAATAAAATGTGCGCGCCGTCTTTTGTTTTTTAGAAATTCTGGCGGTAGGGTGTGAAGAGCACATATGTGCATGACGTCTACCTACAGATAGACGGTGGGTGCGACGTGCGAGTCTGCGAGAGGACTCGGGAGAGTCGTGACTCGTGAGGGTGTGTGTGCGTGAGAGAGAGGGGGGCACGTATCAATGCAATGCATGTGTCCGTAAATCATTATTCGACAAACGTTCGCCACAAGCCTTTTCCTGACGAACGCCGTAAGAACCGTTAGATCGGCATCCGACAGTGTCAGTTTTGCCATGTCATTTAACAGAACAGCCACTCCTCCTACACACAAATCTTCCACGTAAGTGTTAGCAACTGCCGTATGCTCCCTCCGTTCTGAAATGCAGTGCATATAGCTTTATTGAAAATTAGAACCTCGCAAACTTTTACCAAGTTTTCGTGTACCAAATTGCACATGTAGAATACCCTGTATATATCATTTCATTCATGTTTGAGAGGTAACTATAAAGATGGGTGAGGAGTCTACAAAGAAAGACCATCATATCACCTGCAGCAATTTCAACCATCCTTTAGTGTCAAGGAATATCATAGGAACTCTATATGATATGATTTTTATAGGATTTTTTCCTTTAGAGCCAATTGGTTCATAGGAATAGATTCATATACTCCACATTTCAAAGGCAATAAACATGATATCATTTCTATAGCCTTAGAGACACTTGGTTCATATGAATGGATTCCTATACTCCCTTAGATTCAAAGGAAAATAAGCATTAGCGTATATTCAATAGAAAAGTTCCTATGATATGAACCAAATTACATCTCTTTTCTAATCCCTCCTCATAGGAATTGAGATACATGTCATCTCTAGATTCAATAGAAAAGTTCCTATGATGTGAACCAAATGACATCTCTTTTCCAATCCCTACTCATAGGAATTGAGATGCTCCATGTCATCTCTTTCCCTACAACTTCCATGTATACATCTTCTATTCCTAAATAGATAGTACAACCCACTAGTAGCTGCAACTATGGCACATGAACTATATAGTGTGCCAATAACTTTGAAAGATGGTCGCTGGATAAAGCTAATCCAACAGTGTAGAGATAGGAAAACCCGAGCACTACTAGCCGTTGGATATCATCAACATTCCACCAAATCTGCCACATGTACAAATTTAGAAGACTCCATGGTTGAACTTAAGCATAATGCACAAACCTCAAAACACAACCACTTCTCCTTTGTTCTAGAATCTTCTGTATCATAATTGATTATTTTTTTCTAAATGAATTGCCATAATTTGTTTTTTACTTTATGATTTGCAATGCACAACCCCATGAATCTTAACATTTTTATAAAACTAATTGATTTTGAATGAAATGAACTATAAGAACTAAACGAGCATCTACATCATGCATATATGACTCAAAGCTTTACATGCTATAGTGTGTATTTATTCATAATTTGGTTTCGAAATCTCATGCGTTCAATACATGTGTACCTTACTAGTTTTGAGTAGAGTAGCAAATTTCACGCGGCCCCGTGTATCTCAAAATGCAGGGCCCATGCATCATTGCCTTTCGGTCGAACCTACGTCCACAATTTTTTGTACGTACTATATCTCCACTGGTCCCCGAACCCAAAATGTTGCCTCGTTCCCGTCAAACCAAGCGGCCCACACATATTTAAGGCATCGACTCGAACCCATTTACTACGACGTGGCCCCGCACGCCGTAGTACTCCTACAAACCCTACCGCTGCACTCATCATCGGTTTTCTTCAAGAGGACGAGGGAGAAGCCGATTTGTAGTGGAGGCGCTTTCAAAAAAAGGATCTGTAGTGGAGACCCCTACCCTAGGGTGCCCTAGGTAGCTGCCGCACGCATCATTGTTTTATCTTTTATTTATGCTCTTGCACCCTAGAGTGAAATGATGGTTGCTTCGTCCGTCCAGCTTAATGCGGGAAAGGTGGGGCTTTGTGATTTGACCCCTCATCGCTCATTTTCTACTACTGCGGCGCTACGACCGGGGTGCCTCCAATTCCAACCGCTGCTCCGAACTGTAATTTGGTGCATCGCACGTGGAACAAGACGGTGGATGAGCCACATGTCGGCCAAAGGGGTCCTGTTAAGTGTGTCGCCATTTCGTGTGCGGACTAACCCTGCTTGAGTTGTTACGCCAACACGACAGGAGCAGCCTACCACTTGGTTTTGCTCCTTGGTGAATCCCGACTATATTGATCTAAAAAGATACGTGCTAAACTACCCTCTCCGTCTCGGTTTTTTATTTTTAGGCGTCTCGGTTTATAGGGCCTGCACGTAGTTCTAGGTCATCCATTTGACTAACTAAATATGAGTTACTATGTCACAAAAAGTATATCATTGGATTCTTAAGCGGATGTAGTTGTATTTAAAAGTCGAGGGCGGGGCTTTTCCTGCGTGGTAGGCGGGGCAGTTCTGCCTAGTCGGTTCGACAGAGACGCGAGAAGACGAGGGAGTAGGCTGCTGCAAACATAGGGCTGTGTGATTTGAGAGCGAGTTACTTCTGGACAGGTGGGGCCCCGTGATTTGACTTGCCATTATCATTTTAATTGTGGCACTATGACCGGCGTGAGTCTCCTGATCCCTGACCACCTCCATACAGGTGCCTCTCCCAATGCTCCACCATGTCGTAGAGGCTGGCTCTTGCATGAGAGCCCACTTCTCCAGTTTTTCCTTGCCTCTCTTTCCTCCACATATGCAAAAATGCCATGTAAAGCGCACTATTGTACTTACTTTTACTTGGTCCTACAGGTGCTAAGCTTGCCACATAGGCATAAAGTCTGATGTGGCAAGTTAATCAAGAAGAGAGAGACTAGTTTGGTGACCCAAGGAAGAAACGGTGCTAAGCGCGTGTACCTAGGTGAAAA
The DNA here is from genome assembly GCF_002162155.2 of Triticum dicoccoides. Lineage (NCBI taxonomy): Eukaryota > Viridiplantae > Streptophyta > Magnoliopsida > Poales > Poaceae > Triticum > Triticum dicoccoides. The sequence continues at coordinate 429,596,683 of NC_041391.1, read as the reverse complement.
GACAATTTTGAGTCTATAGCTAATTAAATGAAGCAAACTTAGCAACACCATTTCATTGGAAGAGGTCACTCCTTGGCAAATGCAATAAATACTTGTACTCCCTGTGTCCCATAATATAAGAACGTTTTTGGCACTACACTAGTGTCAAAAATGTTCTTATATTATGGGACGGAGGGAGTACGAAGAAAGAGATAGAGAGAAGTAAAAAAATATACTTGTAGCCAACCTTGTTGTAGTATGAGTAACTTAGTGATGACTATGTATGAGATGCCAACATGAGATAGCCTAACGCACCTGTTAAATCTCCAAGGGCGCGACCGCGTGAGCGACGCGACGATCGTGGTAGGCGTGACCATGATACGGGCTACTGGCAGCCCTTGGATCTGAGATCAAACGGTCGCATGCTAAGTTGCTGAAAATTTGTAGAATAACCCTCCAGGATAGGATATTCACCCATAGGTCTAGAATCACGCCATGCAACCGTTCGATCTTAGATCCAAGGACTCTCAGAAGCCCGTATCATGGGAGAATGGAAAGCCACTACCCTGCCGTTCGCACGCTGGCAGTTCGCTCCTACTCGTCCCCGCACGTCCTTCAACACTATGATGGTTCACTCCTAGTCGTCCCGTCCATTCACATTACGGCAGTTCCACTAATCCTAACCCTCCTCCCAAATCCATGGCGTCCCAAATCTCCATGATCGGCGGTGAGTACAAGGTTAGAACCATCACCGGCGATGAGTTCGACGTCATCTACACCCGTTCTTCCGCGACGGTGAAAGGATGCCTTTCTCGCTTCAGACGCATGTTCGAAAACTCAGATGATGAGTGGGTCGCTGGGCTAGATGTTGAGTACACCACAGTCCTGGGACGAGAGAAGGATCTAAAGGATGAAGAGAGGAAGAAGCCCGCCGTGATCCAGGTTTGCGTACATAACGTTTGCTTGGTCTACCACATATGCCATGCCGACGTTGAGTGCCAGGATTGTAAGAACTTCCTCAAGGACAAAACAGTGAAATTCGTTACTGTAGACTTTAAGAACGACAAAGAAGTCTTGGTCAGATAGGCCTCGTTGTAGGCAACCCCTTCGACCTCCAGAAGAATCGGCTGCTGCCCTCTCGTCAGCCTTCAATGCTGAGCCTGGCAGGAGCCATGGTTCATCCTTCGTACCGTAAACTGGAGAAACCTCATTACACATTTCATCATCATGCATGGCAGAGGAATGTACTAGATATAGACCACATCCACTATGCTGCAATGGAAGGCTACCTTTGTTTCAATATCTACAAGGGTTGGATGAAGAGTAACAACCAAGTGTGCGGTTCAAGCAAAGAAGTATCAGCCAAGAGGAAGAGGGACAAGGACGAAGTCAAGGACGTGGACGAGGACTCCGAGTAAGGTGGCAGTGTCGTTGCTCATGGTGGTTCTAAACTTCTAATGCAGTGTCTACCAGATTAGTTGCGTAGTTTAATTTCAGGTGTGCTTAGTTTAATTTGAGGGGTGTGTTGCGCTGAGCCCCCAGCAAAACTATGTTATGTTTCTTCTTGTTACTTTAACTCTTTAGTATGTACATACTACTAGTATTTCTTTAATAGAAATTAGCACCCCAATTAAGCATGTACTAGCTTTTTTAATAGTACTATATGCATAATTTGGTGACATGCGCTCTCTATATGCACCACCTTTTTTTTAATTTCAATTTTTGCTCCATGGCGCAATCCATCGATAGTACTACTGTACAAAAGTATACATTTTTTAAAAGGCTAGAGTATTGTTCATCACATATATAGCCAGTTAAATTCTCAACCTAGAACGACGTGCATGCCATGTAGTAAACCGATACGGAGGAAGTATAGTAAAAATGAGGTGATTTTACTGAGCGATCGGTGTCGTGGTTCTAAGTCTGACAGTAGAATAGGGGGTAGGTATGGAGAGGCAAGATCCTAGCTATGGAGCAGTTGTGCACACAAGTGTTTTACGAGTTCAGGCCCTTCTCGGAAGAAGTAACAGCCCTACGTCTCGGAGCCCGGAGGCGGTCGACTCAATTATATGTGTGAGAGTTACAGGGGTGCGAACCCTTCTACAAGTGGAGGGGGTGGCTTATATAGAGGACGCCATGACCCCAGCCAGCCCACGTAGCGGAGGGTTAAAGTACACTAAGGTCTGGCGTTACTGGTAACGCCTTACATAAAGTGTCATCATGACCATTAAGACTACTTAATTACAGACCTTAGGATACAGAGTAGATCTTGAACTCCTGGTGGTCGAGTGAGTCTTCATGGTCGAGTGTCTTCTAGTCCGTCGAGTGGAGTTCCTCTTGGTCGACTGGAAGACGGCTTCTTCTAAAAGATGTCTTTGGGGAGGGTACCTTGGACAGGTCCATAACCCTACCCTAGGTACATGACTTCATCAGTAGCCCCCGAATGGATCGAGGTTTGAGTGAGGAAGGAGTTGGCAATCTTTCCGACCTGCTTTCTGGTGCTGTAAAGGTGTTTTGCTCTGGATCAATGACTTTCAAGTGAGGGTGTCAAATTTCATTCAGTCGCCTTGATCCATTCTTTATATCTATCGAGTGAACTTTATGAACTTGGAGATTTCCGAGCGACGGATCGCAGGAGATCTTCCGTCTGACAAGTTGCACTGCGGTTAGCGGATTTAGTGGGATCCGAATTTTGGGAAGCGCGCGAAGCGGAGAAGACCGCGGTACTCGGATGGGATAAGGCAGGGACACCTCGATTCCCGTGCCACCTTTTTCGCCACGTATCGCCTGCGCGACTGTTTCGGGATTTGACAGGATTGCCTGGGCCTACCTGTCAGCCACTCGGAAGTGGCTCCGTATAAGGAACCGGGTGGAGGTTTTCTGAACAGAGCCTCCTCATTTTCCCCTCCCTCGTCTCCAGATTCATCTGCTGCGCTCGCCAACTGCCTGGCGCCGCTGCTCCGTTCCAGCCTTGTCGGCGACAATGGTGAAGGAGAAGACGGTGGCTTTGGAGCGGGCGAAGAAGGCGACGGCGCAGGCGAAGGGGAGAGCGCCCAGTCGGGGCGGATCCTCATCGCGGTCTCACCTGCCACAAGGTTGGATCCAAGGGGATTGGATCCGCTCGACCATCACCCAGAAGGACCTCGACGACCTAGCCAACGAGGGGCTGATCGAGCACGAAGCAGCGAGGTTTCCGGGGGCGGAGTGGCAACCGCAGCCTCAGGAGGGTGAGTGTGTGCTCCTAGCGACTCATGTTGATCGTGGATTTTCTTTGCCACCTCATCTTTTCTTTAGGGGGTTCCTGAACTTCTTCGGGGCTCAGCTCCACCACTTCACTCCCAATTCCATTGCCTATCTCGCCGCGTTTGTATCTTTGTGTGAAAACTTCTTGGGTTGTCGACCTCACTGGGGCCTCTTCAAGGACATATTCACTTGTCGCTCTCAGACGGTGAAAAAGGCCAACCCAAATGACGAGAGAACTCAGGTAATCCAGATGTGTGGGGGTCTTGGGGTCCAGATGAGGAGTAAGAGTGCTTTCCCGGCTATGACCCTTCCCGAGTCAGTCAGAGGGTGGCAGTCGACCTGGTTCTACTGCCAAGACCAGCCGATGCCAGGGCAGTCGACTGGGCTCCCTCCCTTTTCTATGAGTCGAGTGAACAATCCATCATCTCTGAAAGTAGTTCCGGAGGAGAAGGCTCAAGTTAAAATGTTGATGGAACAAGTAGTCCAGTTGATTCGTGACGGTGTGACTGGCATGGACCTTCTGGAGGTTTTCCTTCGGCGGCGCATCCAACCGCTCCAGTACTAGGGCCACCCTATGTGGTTGTACTCTGGTACTGAAGACACCACTCCGTCCACCCAGAGGAGGTCGATGATGCCACACTGGAGAGGTGGATGACTGCCATTACAGGGAACAAGGACAACCCTCGTGGAGCCAGGAGGATCCCGCCAGTCGACCAATCTTATGAGGCGGACAAGGTATGACCACTTTTCTCTGATTGCTCCGTTCGTTCTGTTTTCATTGCAGATTAGTCGACTGACCTTTGTCTTGCTTGTTGTCTTTCAAGAAACCACTGAGTTGTACTCGATGCCCAACGGGGCGCAAGCACAGGCCGAAGAGGAGGAAGGAAGTGGAGGCGAAAGTCAAGAGGAGTGGGAATCGGATGCCGATGAGGGCGATGAAGATGCAGGCTCCGATGAGGAGGAAGAGGAGGAAGAGGAGGAGGAAGTTGTGCCTCCCCGATCCGAAAGAAGGTCTAAGCTCACCCACGACCCTGCGGTCGAACGCGGAAAGGGAGTCGTGCCTGCAGGGCAATCGACGAAACGCCCTCGGACGACTTCACCGGCGCCGACTGAGAAGGCGTCGAAGCAGCCCCGAGCGGCCCCGACAAAGCCAGTGAAGGCCCTACCGAAGATGAGGATGGAGATCCCGACTGTTTTTGGGTAACAACATAACTCATGTTTTTTCCTTTTATCATGGACATATTCTTCGTTGACTCGATCGATGACCGACTGATTTTTGGAATCGCAGTGCTGCTACTTCTGAAACTTCAGCCAGGCATGAGGATCAAGAAATGGAAGATGCTGTTACTTCTCATCCAGGTATGATCTGCGCAATTTCGCTTTCAGTCGATTGGATCTTTATTTTTGACTTTGAACTTTTTCTGCAGCTCCACCTAGTGTTATCATCGATCTCCCTGACGATGACGATGAAGCACCGCTGAGGCAAAGGAGGAGCAGGAAGTCGACTGCTGGCAAGACTGCTCAGGTTGCGTCAGCACCTGAATCATTGGTTCCGGAGGGGAGCAATGTTGCTCGGGCTACTGTGTCCTTTGCGGATCCATTGACAAGTGCTCGTCCCCCGTCGTTGAGTGCTGATCCACCTTCTCTCTTCTCCACCTACCACGTCCCGGAGGACCAAGCAAGCGCTGCCAAGGAAGCCGTACGCCGGGCCTGGATTATGATGGAGCAGGTGAAGGCGATCCGAACCGCCAGCCAAGCAGCTTATGACGCGAGTTCAGCTCTCCAGAGTAATGTCCAGGTTAGTTAAACACCGACTGGAAATCTTGATGTTTGTCATGCACCCACTGGGTGTGTCAATTCTACGGTGGACTGCTGGCAATCGACTGTAGTCTTTGTGTCTTGATATTTCTCACTTTACTTGTTTCACTCGAGTTTGGTCGAGTGGAATAATAGAACTGGTGGGGGCACGCTGAGTGCACCCACTGGGTGTAGTCCCCGAGACCGTGGTCGATTGCTGGCAGTCGACTATGGTCTGATTTTTTTACTGCTGACAGTTAACTGCTTCTGGTCGACTGATCGACTCTGAGTCTAGCTGATAGAACTAGTGGGGGCATGCTGAGTGCACCCACTGGGTGTAGTCCCCGAGACTACAGTTGAATGTTTAGATTCAGGTGTAGTCTTAGAGATACTACGATTTTTCTTTTAGTCACTCGGAAGTGATCTGTCGTTGATGTCTGTCGACTGAACTTTCGCAGAAATCTTGTGACCTTGTTTCTCGTTATACCGACTTGGAGAACAAGCATATCCAGCTTGAACTTGACCAGTAGCTTGTCCAAGAGAACTTTACGAAGTCGAAGGAGGAGGCAAAAGGTATGTTTAGTGAGAATCTTGACGACTCTCCTTGCTTCTTGCCTGTCTCCGAGTCTGATCTTATTGTGATTTTTGCAGAAAAACTGAGGGATGCTCTGAAGAAGAAGGACCTTGACCTCGCCGCGGCGCAGAAAGCGGCTTCGGACAAGACAAAACTTGTAGAAGAGAAGTTGGCTTCTGTCAACAAACTTGAAGAGGAAAACACTAATATGAAATCTGCTCTCGACGTGGCCAACCAAGAAGTCACTCGACTGAAGAATGCCAATATGGTCCTGAGCGACAAAGCTGGCGAACTGGCGGGAAAGAAGAATGACTTGGAGGTTTATCTGGGAGGACTCGCCAAGAAGCTATTCCTCATGCTCGAAGGTAACCCCTTATCTCCGATTGGTAATTACTGACTTGTTGTAAGGGCATTAGCTTATCCTTGAATCGTGTCCATAGAATTCTGCCAAAACTTTGAAGAGGAGACTAGTCGAGTGGAGACTGGCTTGGATCCCATTAATCCTCCGGTGAAGGATGAAACCGCTATGAACATGCTCCGCCTCAAGTCTCGCATTGCTGCAGTGGTCGATTACCTTGCAAGACTGAAGGCTGCAACGTCGCGCATCGACACATCGCTCTGGCCAGAAGAAATGCTTCAGAACGACCTTGAGTCGCTGATGACTCGACTGAACGAAGTTCCAAGTCGAGTGCAAGAATGGAAGAAGTCTTCTGCCAGGTGCGGTGCTGATGTCGCTCTGTCCTTGGTCCGCGTCCACTGCAAAGAAGCGAGAGAAGACAAGCTGATGTCTCTCAAGGTGGCCAACACTAGGAAGCATGACTTCCGTTCTTTCATGGAGACCTTCATCGCGGCTGCCACTCGGATCGCAGATGGGATCGACCTGGACGAGTTTGTTGCTCCTTCCAGCCCTCCGCGGGAGGGGTAAAAAACTTCTATGCTCGATGATTTGAATTTTCCTCGGAATGCCGAGTGATTTTTGTAACCGACAAACTTTAACAGGCTTGATGCCTGAGCACTTCTAGGTCCGTAGGACGTTATCCGAACTTGATTTGCCGTTTAAAACACGTTTGCTTCTTTCGGACAACCATGTTCTTTGGGTTGGAAGGATTTTAGAAACTTAGGCGAGCACTAGGCTGCAGCTAAGCCCCCGAGTGGGAGGTTTGCTCTCCACTCGGTAGGTTTTTTAGAAACTTAGGCGAGCACTGGGCTGCAGCTAAGCCCCCGAGTGGGAGGTTTGCTCTCCACTCGGTAGGTTTTTTAGAAACTTAGGCGAGCACTGGGCTGCAGCTAAGCCCCCGAGTGGGAGGTTTGCTCTCAAATCGGTAGGTTTTTTAGAAACTTAGGCTGGCACTGGGCTGCAGCTAAGCCCCCGAGTGGGAGGTTTGCTCTCCACTCGGTAGGTTTTTTAGAAACTTAGGCGAGCACTGGGCTGCAGCTAAGCCCCCGAGTGGGAGGTTTGCTCTCCACTCGGTAGGTTTTTAGAAACTTAGGCGAGCACTGGGCTGCAACTAAGCCCCCGAGTGGAAGGCTGGCTTACCACTCGGTAGGATTTTTAGAAACTTAGGCGAGCACTGGGTTGCAGCTAAGCCCCCGAGTGCAAGGTTGGCTTACCACTCGATAGGATTTTGTTTAACTTAGGCGAAACGGATTCGCAGCTAAGCCTCCGAGTGGAAGGCTGGCTTACCACTCGGTAGGATTTTTTTACAAGCTTAGGCGAAACGGGTTCGCAGCTAAGCCACCCACTGGGGGGGATAGATTTATGAGAACAAAAGCAATAACAATTACTGAGAAAATTATGAAACTGTTGTCTTTGATGAATACACTACAGGAGTACTTTTATTACAACTCATCTGAGTGAAAAACTTAAGTATAAAAAGGGCGGAGCAGGTCCGCGTTCCATGCTCGGGGCTCGTCAATCTGGTGCTCGACATTGTAAAGGCGGTATGCCCCATTATGGAGAACCTTGGTGACAATGAAGGGACCTTCCCAAGTAGGATCAAGCTTGTGTGGTTTCTGCTGATCCACTCGGAGAACTAAATCTCCCTCCTGGAAAGCTCGACTCTTCACATTTCTGGCATGGAAGCGACGCAAGTCCTGCTGCTAAATGGTCGATCGGATCAAGGCCATCTCTCTTTCTTCTTCTAGAAGGTCGACCGCGTCTTGTCGGGCTTGCTCTACTTCAGCTTCGGTGTAGAGTTCGACTCGGGGTGCGTTGTGAAGCAGGTCACTCGGCAAGACTGCTTCAGCTCCGTAGACCAAGAAGAACGGAGTCCTCCCAGTCGACTGGTTTGGCATGGTCCTTAATCCCCAAAGCACCGACAGAAGTTCGTCGACCCATGCACTAGGTGCGTGCTTGAGGTCGCGCATCAGTCGGGATTTCAACCCTTTGAGAATTAAGCCATTTGCTCGTTCTGCTTGTCCATTCGACTAGGGGTGAGCGACTGAAGCATAGTCGACTCGTGTACCCTGAGATGTGTAGAAGGCTCTGAATTCTTCGGAGTTGAAGTTTGACCCATTGTCTGTTATGATGTTGTGTGGAACTCCATATCTGAATACCAACTCTTTGATGAAGCTGACAGCGGTGCCGGCATCCATATTCTTGATGGGTTTAGGCTCAATCCACTTGGTGAACTTGTCGACTGCTACCAATACATGGGTGTAGCCGTTTATGCATGTTCTCAGGGGTCCAACCATATCCAACCCCCATATAGCGAAAGGCCAGACAAGTGGAATGGTCTTCAAGGCTGAGGCGGGTTTGTGCGACATATTGGAGTATAATTGACATCCTTCACACTTGTCGACTATCTCTTTTGCCATCTCATTTGCTCTGGGCCAGTAAAAACCCGCTCGGCATGCTTTAGCCACGATGGTCCGAGAGGACGCATGATGGCCACAGGTCCCCGAGTGGATGTCGTTGAGAATCATTCGACCTTCTTCTGGTGTTATGCATTTCTGGCTGACTCCAGTCGCACTTTCTCTGTACAACTGTCCCCTCATGACGGTGAAGGCTTTGGATCGGCGGACGATCTCTTGAGCCTCTTCTTCATTCTCGGGGAGCTCTTTCCTCAGAATATAGGAGATATAGGGCACTGTCCAGTCGGGAGTGATGACCAGAACTTCCATGATTAAGTCGACCACAGCTGGGACCTCGACTTCAGTCGGATCTGTGGCGCTTCTTGGCTGCGGGGCTTCCTCAGTGAAAGGATCTTCTTGAACCGACAGCGTGTGAACATGCTCCAAAAACACGCCACTCAGAATGGCTTCTCTTTTTGAACCTATCTTCGCCAAGTCATCGGCTGCTTGATTTTTCAGTCGGGGGACGTGATGGAGCTCTAATCCCTCAAATTTCTTCTCCAGCTTTCTGACTGCATTGCAGTAACCAGTCATGGCTGGGCTTCTGACAACCCACTCCTTCATCACTTGGTTGACCACTAAGTCCGAGTCGCCGTAGACCATGAGGCAACGGACGCCGAGTGAAATGGCCATAGTAACCCGTACAAGAGTGCTTCGTATTCTGCTTCATTGTTGGAGGAATCAAAGTGAATTTGGAGTACATATCTGAGCTTATCTCCTCGGGGGGAAACCAAGACCACCCCGGCACCGGAACCATTCAGCATTTTGGAGCCATCGAAGAACATAGTCCAGTGCTCCGAGTGAACTTGGGTCGGTAACTGCTGTTCAGTCCACTCGGCGAGGAAATCTGCTATTGCTTGGGACTTGATAGCTTTCTTTGCCTCAAATCTGATATCTAGGGGAAGAAGTTCAATCGCCCATTTTGCCACTCGGCCGGTTGCATCTCTGTTGTGCAGAATCTCTGATAAGGGGCGTCGGTGACGACTGTGATAATATGGTCAGAGAAGTAGTGAGCAACTTTCTTCGTGGTCATATAAATCCCATATACAAGCTTCTGATAATGAGGGTATCGTTGCTTAGATGGAGTCAGGACTTCGGAAATGTAATATACTGGGCGCTGAACTTTGAAGGCTTTCCCTTCTTCTTCCCGCTCGACCGTAAGTACAATACTGACGACTTGTCCTGTGGGTGCAATGTAAAGCAGCAAAGGCTCTTTGCTGATTGGGGCAGCAAGCACCGGTTGGGTGGAAAGCAGGGTTTTTAACTCTGCAAACGCTGCATCAGCTTCAGGAGTCCACTCGAACTTGTCTGACTTCTTCATCAGTCGGTAAAGAGGCAATGCCTTCTCACCGAGACGAGAGATAAATCAACTTAAAGCGGCCAAGCAACCAGTAAGCTTCTGAACGTCGTGCACAAGCACAGGTCATTTCATTCGGAGTATTGTGCCTACTTTCTCTAGGTTTGCATTGATTCCTCGTCTGGTAACGAGAAAACCGAGTAACTTTCCGCTAGGAACTCCCAATGTGCACTTGGATGGGTTAAGCTTGATATCGTACCTCCTGAGGTTGGCAAATGTTTCAGCGAGGTCAGTCAGCAGGTCGGAACCTTTCCGTGACTTGACCACAATGTCATCCATGTACGCTTCCACATTCCGACTGATTTGAGTGAGTAAACACTTCTGGATCATCCTCATGAACGTGGCTCCGGCATTCTTGAGGACGAATGGCATGGTGACATAACAGAAGCACCCGAATGGGGTGATGAAAGCTGTTTTGATCTCATCGGGCCCAAACAGACGGATCTGATGGTACCTGGAATAAGGGTCCAAGAAAGACAGTCGCTCACATCCCGCAATCGAGTCGACTATTTGGTCGATGCGGGGAAGAGGAAAATGATCTTTCGGGCAGGCCCGATTGATATGCTTAAAATCGATACACATGCGAAGCGAGTTGTCCTTTTTGGGGACCATGACGACATTGGCGAGCCACTAGGAGTGATAAATCTCTCGGATAAACTCTGCTGCTAGGAGCCGAGCCACTTCCTCGCCAATAGCCTTCCTTTTCTGGACGGCAGACCGTCGCAGATGTTCCTTCACAGGTTTTTCCTTCAAATCGACTCGTAGACGATGCTCAGCCAGTCCCCTGGGTACACCCGGCATGTCAGAAGGTTTCCATGCAAAGATGTCCCAGTTCTCACGGAGGAACTGGATGAGCGCTTCTTCCTATTTGGGGTCGAGTGTTGTGGAGATATGAGTCGGAGCAGCGTTAGGGTCGGTCGGGTGGATGTGAACGGGTTTTGTCTCACCGAACGACTGGAACGCTGATTCCGTAGCAGGCTTTTTGGCTCGCAACAAACCACTCGGGTTTGCATTCCTTTGGTGTTCCTGCCACTCTTCTGCCACCATTTGAGCATCGGCGATCTTTGAGCCTTTCTGGAAGCACTCTTCTGCCTTCTTGCGGTTACCAGTGACAGTGATCATGCCTTTAGGGCCATGCATCTTTAGTTTGAGGTACACGTAACATGGTCGAGCCATAAAACGTGCATAAGCCGGCCTGCCCAAAATTGCATGATAGGCACTCTGGAAATCCACGACCTCAAATGTCAGCTTCTCTTTGCGGAAATTCTTTGAATCACCAAAAACTACATCAAGAGCAATCTGGCCGAGTGATGCGGCCTTCTTGCCAGGGATGACTCCATAAAAACTCATGTTGCTTGTGCTCAGTCTGGACATCAGAATGCCCATCCCTTTCAGTGTCTCAGCATACAGTATATTCAAACTGTTGCCGCCATCCATCAACACTTTGGTCAGTCGAGTGCCTTCAACGACGGGGTCGACCACCAGCGCTTGCCTCCCAGGGGTGGCTATGTGCATGGGGTGGTCAGATTGGTCGAATGTAATGGCAGTCTGAGACCACTTCATGTAATTGGGTGTTGACGGAGCAGCCATATTCACCTCTCGGTTTATAACTTTCAGTCGGTTTTTGCTCTCAACTTCGGCAAAAATCATCAAGGTGGAATTGACCTGCGGATATTCCTCGTCACTATCCTCCTTGTCTTCAACCTTGCCCGACTCTTTTTCTTTGTCCATGGGCTGCTTCCCTTGGAACTGCTGTATCAGGAGTCGACATTGTCGAGTGGTATGCTTCGGGTAAATGAAATTACCCTCTTCGTCTTTCTTGGTGTGGATGTGACATGGTAAATCCAACACATCATTTCCTTCTTTATCTTTCACTTTCTTGGGGTTCCAAGGCCCCTTGGGTTTCCCTTTGAACTTTCTTTGATTCAGAGCCAAGGCTTCTCCAGGAGCGGCTGGCTCGGCTTTACGCTTTTGCTTCCGACTGGAATTTCCGCCTCCGGTGTCCTGGGCGACTGACTTGTGTTTGCCGCTCCAGAGCCGATCCTCTTCCTCACCATTGGCATATTTGGTGGCTATTTCCATCATTCGACTCAGAGACATGTCTCCGGTTCGACCGAATTTCAGGCTTAGCTCCCTGTATTTTACGCCCTCCTTGAAGGCGCAAACTGCCTGGTGATCCGATACATTCTCTACTGTGTGATGCAGCGTGATCCATCTCTGGATGTAATCCCTCAAAGTCTCATTCGACTTCTGTACACAAGATTGTAGCTCTGTCAGTCCCGCTGGTCGCTTGCACGTTCCTTCGAACGTCCTGACAAACACTCGGGAGAGGTCCTCCCATGTGTAGATGCTGTTGGGTGTCAACTGATTCAGCCATGCCCTGGCTGACCCTTCCAACATGAGAGGCAGATGCTTCATGGCCACCTCGTCATTTCCACCGCCGATTTGTACAGCCACTCGGTAATCCTCAAGCCAAGTATCAGGCTTGGACTCACCGTTGAACTTGATGACTCCAGTCGCCAACCTGAAGTTGAGAGGAATCACCGCGGCTCTGATGGCTCTGCTGAAACACTCTGGTCCGGATACATGCACTCGGCTGCTGGTGGGTACATCTCTGTCATTACCCTCTCTGTGGGCTCTGTTCCGGTCGACCAGACCTTGAACAATGATGGATCTCGCATCAAAGCCTGGTTCCCTGGGGTCGACTGGAATTCTTCGCCCGCCACTGTGCTGGCGTCTATCATCCTGCTGCCGAGGAATATATGATCCACCCCTCGGGGGAGGAGTGGGCGCTCGACGTCGATCGTTGCGATCGACTCAGTGACCATACTGCTCATAGTTCCTGTACTGATCGTGTCGGTCGCCATGCCCTTCACGCCTCGGGGGTGATCTGGGGCTATGAGTCGACTAGATAGTATTCGCCGCCACAGACCTGCTATGAATCCTGTTCCGCGACTGCGACACAGCCGAATTCTGATCTCCTGCTGCCTGGAGCAAATCCCTGATCTGCATCAAGCCTCTACCAGCCTCTGACTGGGAAGGCTGAATCGACTCTGCTATACGTGTTGTAGCTGCCAAATTCTGGATCGGAGTGCGGTATACCTGAGTCGGAGGTTTAAAGAGTTGGCGTCGACTGGAGTCTGGAATCCGTTGCCGCGCACGCTCGTCGAGTGCCCGCTGAAGGTTCTCCAGTCGAGTGCGCTCAGCCAGGTTGGCCAAGCGCGCGTCCTCTAAGGCGCGAGCCTCAGGGGTTTCTCCAACGATCGGAGTATGAAGCGCATCCATGTTCCGGCAGCGAAGCTCTTCCCTCTGCTGTGAGTTGAGGGGCTCGGGGCGATACTCCTCATGGTCGTGCGACGGATCGCCTCCGCCGTTGCCTCCCTCGATGCCAGGAAAGCCCGGGGGAACATGCGGCCCATTGACCATCAGGACCTCCGCCGCCAGATCACTGCTATCGCACTCGGATGCAGTCTCTGCGGAGCCAGTCGACGGGTCGAACAGGTCGTAGAGAGATTCGTCGGGCTCGATTGCCGCGACTTGGGCAGTGGTCGACTGGCAAGCCACTGCGTGCCTCACACACCGCTGAAGCCTTGACCGATCGGAGCGCTTACGCCGGCAGGAAGCTGGGAGGGAGGATGACACGAAAACCGGCCGATACTGAGTCGACAGTTGCCGCAGAAGGACGTCGCGGACGCATGCTCGAAAGTGCGTAGCTCCGCGGACTAGGAGCGCATCCACGTTGAGCGGAGCCTCCTGCAACCAGGCAGAGTCGTCGGCGACGGATGTGAGCGCGCCGAGACGGATCTCGCGGCCCTCAACCAAAACTCCACCTGAAACCATGATGATGGGAATTGAAAAGATTGCAACTTCTCCAATAAGTCGCTAAGACACCTGCCCCATGGTGGGCGCCAACTGTCGTGGTTCTAAGTCTGACAGTAGAATAGGGGGTAGGTATGAAGAGGCAAGATCTAGCTATGGAGCAGTTGTGCACACAAGTGTTTTACGAGTTCAGGCCCTTCTTGGAAGAAGTAACAGCCCTACGTCTCGGAGCCCGGAGGCGGTCGACTGAATTATATGTGTGAGAGTTACAGGGGTGCGAACCCTTCTACCAGTGGAGGGGGTGTCTTATATAGAGGACGCCATGACCCCAGCCAGCCCACGTAGCGGAGGGTTAAAGTACATTAAGGTCTGGCGTTACTGGTAACGCCTTACATAAAGTGTCATCATGACCATTAAGACTACTTAATTACAGACCGTTAGGATACAGAGTAGATCTTGAACTCCTGGTGATCGAGTGAGTCTTCATGGTCGAGTGTCTTCCGGTTCGTCGAGTGTCTTCTAGTCTGTCGAGTGGAGTTCCTCTTGGTCGACTGGAAGACGGCTTCTTCTAAAAGATGTCCTTGGGGAGGATACCTTGGACAGGTCCATAACCCTACCCTAGGTACATGACTTCATCAATCGGCGGGGGAGCATGGCCTGTCATGCGGTCCCACGTCTCATGATGTACCAAGGCGATGCACATGTCCCTCTTGAGGCAGAAGCAATACTACGTGGTTTGAGATGATGGCGAACCGAAGTGTGAAATAATGGTTGCTTCGTCCGCCTGGGAAGGTGCGGCATTGTGATTTGACGTCTCATTGCTCTTTACTACTACTGGGCCGGTACGAGTGGGGTGCGTCCCCCTTGCTGCTCTGCACTATTATTTGGTGCTTGACACGTCGACCCGGTTGCTATATGTCCCACATGTTGGTGACAGGAAGTACAGAATTCATGAAAGAGAGCGTCGACGGAGGAGTATACTACAGAATTCATTAAAGGGAGCGACTTAGTTTTGGAAAAATATGTTTTTACGGAGTACGTACCCACTAGGGTTTATAGGGCTCATATAAAAAACATTTGTTTCTCCTTTTGATAAGTATCAATTCTACTAAACTAGTAGTAGTACCATTACATGTTGGATTTCGAGGTGCGTTAGATCACCTGACGCAAGCAGTGTCAAGAGGAAACTAACCAATGCATGTACAAGTTCATGGAAATTTAGCGGTCATTCATGCATTCGTTCTAATTAATTCCTCGATAAACATAACTTCTTGAGAAAAAGAGCGTACTAATTACTTGTGCAAACTACGAAATTAATTCGACCACTCACCGTCTACCTTGGTTGGAGAGATTTTGAAATTGAGCCATAAACTAGAAAGGAGGGAGTAGTAACTTTTGTCTCGATTACTATTTGTGGCCTTGTATAGATGCAAAATGTATTTTTTTATAGTGGCCTTGTATAAGTAAATGGAGGAGTAAACGGAGGGAGTAGTAAAATTTTCTCCTCGTGCTGCGAACCACCGCGCGCGTGGGCGAGGGAGTGGGCGTAAGGCGTACAGTAGTAGGAATACTACTACTACTACTACTACTACTACTCGTAAGCAAGCTTCACCTCATCCTGTGAGCCACCGCGCCCGTGGGCGGGGGAGACGGCGTACTAAGCAAGCTTCTCCTCATTCTGTAAGTTGACGGGACACATCAAAAGTACTCCAGTGTATAGAGCCTTGCCTCTAAGGTAGGCCCCACATGGTTTGCCCTTTTTTTAACATAACACGTCAAGTCGCAATTTGTTTGTTCACCCGTGGTAGACGATCCTCCCTTCACCAAGTGGACAACCAGTACATGTGTCAAATTACCATGTGGGCTGCCTTTTCCGTACAGAAATGAGCTCCACCGTGTACCCGCGCGAGTGTGGTTGGGAAAGAGATGGGAGTACGTGCGCCGTGCGTGCACCTCTTCTCTTCGTGCACGTCCCCCACCTACGTGTGTGTGTGAGAGAGAGATACAAACCTAGACATAATGCGTCGTCCATCCCCATGCCTCCGCCCAGTCCGACCACCAGTTACCACCACGCCCCACTCCTCCTCACCTTATCTCTCATCTTTCTCCCTCCATTTTTATATACAAGGGGCCACTATCAAAATTACATTTTGCAGATATACAAGGCCACTAACTCTAATCGATGCAATATTAATGGTGTTTGCCTCGTGGTACTAGCAAAGGAGGACATTAATTATCCCTTGCATGCATGCGGGAGTTTGTAAAAAATGCATCTTGATGTTCCGTGCAATGCACGGGCATCTTGCTAGTCCATGAAAATAACACATGGCAAAATTCCACGGTGAATTAGGGATTTGAATCTGTTGGGAGGGGCTGTTTGGATCTTGCCCGGGGTAGCCAAAATATTGGCGACCCTTTTGTCCACCGGTGCCTTTGCCACCGATGAACGAGGAATGGCTCGGGTGCTCATGCTGTCATGCATCCTCCAGGGCGCACGTTGGAGACGAGCTCGCACAAGCTGTGTTTTTTGTCCCACAACACCGCCCGAGTCGCTCGCAGACCGACCGGCAAGCCGCAAATTACGCCATCCAACCGTAGCCGCACACATTATGGCAGCAACTCAACCAACCGGACGAAATTCACGCAAACACGTAGACAAACTGATATTCCATATAAACAATGACAGAAATCATATAAAATACCAGATTTTCATACAAACATGATGGATTTCATTACATTCAGATGAACTATGCGGTGCTAGTTCTGGACAGCACAGGTATATAATACCTGGCCTAAATGGTCGCCCGCCGATCGATTTGTGTTCCTCATGTCCGGCAGCACGATCACCGGACTGCCGGGAGCCCCAGAGGTATATGCTTTAGCGCAAAGGACGGATCGCTTCCCCACTGCCCAACTGACATCATTGGCTGGTGCCGAAGATGATGGTGGCCGCACCGGTTCGAGTTCATCACCGGACACTACTTCACCATGGCTGGCAGCGTCTCGAGTTCATCCTAACATTCCCCTCTTCCGTAGAGCCCATGCGGGGTCGACAAAGGTCCTGCAACAAAAGGATCCGGCAAGACACCTGCTGTGTATGCCGGCGTCACCTCCGCGGTGGCCTTCATGGGACCCAAGCGGCGGCGGCCTCCCGTGTTCTACTTCTCCTCGATGATGGCGGCGGACACGGAGGCGATGGCCACCGACTCGTCGCTCTCCGCGCACCCGGCTTCTGTTGTTGCTTGCATGGCGCGGCCGCCGGCATGGGAGTCTCAGCCACAGAAATGGGAGATGCGGTACGAGGCGGCAGCGTGGACGGCAGCAACGACGCCTGTGCGCTGCTCCTCGTCGAGCTAGTATGGAGCGGCGAGTTGCTGAAACCGTGCGCTGGCTTGGGGCGGCATCTGGCTCCATCGGGCGAGGGGAGGGAGGTGGATCAGTGAGCTGCATAGCTCGTATCCGGCGGGCTACCCAGCTGGCTTGGATGTAGAATAACTACTCTTCATAAGCCATTGTAAGAGTGGACAAAATGGTGGAGGAGATAGGGGAGCGGCGGAGGTGTGCGATTCTTGGTCGGCGTTTGGCCTCGTTTAGATAGGAGATTAAATAGATGGCGAATGGGAGGAGCTCGGCCGGCGTTGCGTTGAATGTCGGCCCGGTCATGAGCGGACGTGTGTCCAGAGTGGGTTTCTCGGCTTCCACACGGGCGGGTTTCATGGAGGCGTTTTAATGCGGCATGGAGGCGTGTTCAGCCTAGCGTGCCGCGAGTGGCGCCCTCGACTCTGACCTAGGACACCGCGACGTTCTCCCACTAACGTGTGGGCTCTTTGGGTGCATGGCCTGCATGTCAGTGACCCAAAGCAGGTAGCGCACAGCAGAGGAACCTTTGGTGGGCCAGGGCGGTCAGAAGCGGGCATTTCATACACCGACGATTGTTCATTGAGTGTGAGATCATCTTTTTCATGTAGATAATCCTACTATGTTGATAGCCCGTTCAATACGTTGTGATTCATAAAGACCGCTGCAAACATCAATGTTCTGCTTATCACAGATAAGATTGATTAATACCCGTAACAATCCATGTCCTTAACAAAGGGTGCATGCACATATAGGTTGAGCGTGTGTCTTGCGTCGTGTGATGTGTGCATACAAGCGTGCGAGTGTTGCGTGCATCCAAGGGTACGTTTCGGTGTTGCATGCATGGGTGCGTACGTGCGTATGTTCGTGAGTGCATGTGTATGTGTCAGTGTTGCATGCCAGCATGCGTGCGTGTGTACGTCATGTGTACGTGTCAGTTTTGCACGCCTGCATGCGTGCGTGTCTTGCGTGCATGCAGGTGTACGTGCGAGGTGAGGCTACACGTCAGTCGACTGACTTTTTCATCTCTTGTCATTAGATTTTCCAGCCGTTGGATACGAAATCAAGGGCCTCTAGTTTATCATCAAACTCCACCCCCCTGAGCCGCCAGCCACCACCGGCCGAACCGCCAGCCCCCGCCGCCTGCGGCCGGCTCGCCCTCCCCGAAACCACTTCCCACCGCCGGTCTGCCGCTGCACCGGCCATCCCTCTAGCCCCCCCCCCTC
>NC_041391.1:429538590-429578062 GCF_002162155.2 Triticum dicoccoides | reverse complement strand
CCAATGAACACCCCCCCAACCGCCGGTGACTGCCAACCAGAGGTCTCACGACTTCAAATACCCACCGAACACTAATTTATTACCATTTCTGTCCTTCATATATGCGCTGACGGGTGGGCCCTATGGTAATGTGCGCTGTTGAATGTGGACCGTTTGACTAGTCAATTGATCGTGTTATCAACAAATTACGGAGCTGTATGGTGAGCCAGTGACCGTATGATCACCCTAAAATGTACTCCTATTTTATTAACACGGTACAGACTCAAACTACCATTTCTTTCTTTCATATACGGGCTGACAGGTGGGCCCCATGGTTACGCGCCCCGATGGTGCAACACTAGTTGTGCCGCGTGGAACATTTGACTGGTCAATTGATTGTGTCATCAACAAAATACAGAGTTGTACGGGTGAGCCAGTGACCGTATAATCATGACATGTATTTGTTTAACACGGTACAGACGCAAGGGCTCATATATACGCGCAAGCACTCACCACTATAAGCGCACACACGTGAACCCTACCCCTATGAGCACCTTCGAGAGAGTGGGCCAACATATATGATCCTGAGATTTTACGAAGTCACCATAGGTGCCTTGTAGTCTAGTGGAACGTCTCCTCCCACTGAACGTACATCGCCGGAAAATACTGAAATTAACACAAGATAAATGCGAGCACCGGGACTTTAGCCTTGGTGGGCTCGAGAACCACTGTCCTCCTAACCATCCAACCACATGTTGGTTAGCACGACAAAATGTATGTGGTGACCGTGATGAGCTTATTCTGAAGTCCAGTGACCATATCATGCTTTGGCTTCAAATACAATGACCGTAAGTGTCGTCAACAAAATACGGAGCATGCATCAAATGCAAAGTCCGTCAGTGTCATCAACAAAATATGGAGACGTATCGTGAGCTAGATACCGTTGTACTATTCTATATTCTTATTTTCTTAGTGGCCGATTGCGTGTGTGGTGTGGTGGGCACATCATTTCTAGTTGTGGTGGGTCAACATGAAGACTCATGGGTCGGTTCCATCCTGCACCACATATAGGTTGGACCGAGACGTGTTATACGAAGACCCATGTGGAGGACTCGGTGTACAACACGAAGCTACCAGAGTCGCGGAGGACTCTATCCCCACTGGTGATAAGCCAACTATATATGATTTGTAACCCTAGGCCCTTAGTATGTTATACAAGCTTGGGGGCTAGTTCGTCGATAGTATACACACACGCACAATGCCTGGTATTCATGTGTACTTTGTACACACCCCTGTCACTAATATACAGTACCAGGAGTAGGCTCTTTCTTCAACTGCAAGGGTCCGATCCTAACTAGGGTAAAACTTTGCCTCGTATTACCATCCAACCTAACAGCCAGGGATATCCTACCGAATGATATGATGAAACCATATCTGCCAACTACTAAGAGAGAGGTGTGTCGGGGGGGGGCAATGTGTGCGAGAGAGGCCTAAAGATAATGTGCGTGCAGAAGACACGTAGGCACATATATGTGCGTATAGAGGGCTAGTAGAGACCATGCGTGTGTATATATGCATGTGAGAGAAATAGTGTTTTCCAACTGAGATTAGTGAAAAGAGTGGTACATAGTAGTCAGAAAGAGAGAGAGAGAAACAGAGAGAGCATGTGCGTGAGACACCCCGACACCCTGAGAGAGATTGTGAGCATGTGTGAAAGAGAAATGCCGATGCATATAAAGTGTGTGCACTTATGCGTTAGATAGAGAGATATATAACGCGTTTGTGAGAACGGGGCGAGGCATGGTGCATCTACGTGTAAAAGGCGGTTCTACACATTAAATTAAAATATAAATGGCATTATTATTTTTGGATGAGATCATGAATTTTGCAAATTGTGTATGGACGAAAATCGGTCTATCAGACACCCATACTCTATTGAATTCTAGCATGTGCATGTGTTTATTTCATATTATCAATACATAGAGTGAGAGCGGTTTGAAATACAGGCAATGGATGCTTTTGCAATTCATATATAAACATTAATTAGTGCACTCCATGTTGTTAGTGTGAAGCACTTTATACATTTGTCACTTGCATGGATACATTCCAAATTGCTAGCTACGAAATAGAATACATGTCGAATTCAACATAAAGGGGGTTTCGAAGATTCGAATTCATAGGAAGTGCATTCATCTATTTGAACCCGAGATAATGGCATTTGTAAATCAGATGTAAAAGGGGGCATCAATCTTTGTTGTGAGTTTGAACATGCTATATATATTCATACGCATACCTAACTTTTTTTTGCAACCAAGGAGATTATATCTGGAACCATGCATGAACTGAGGTAAGTTGCATATTTTTTTAATATATACTCGTGTACAATGTATATTCAAATGTACCCCCTCCATTCCAAAATAATCGTAGCTTTAAGATTTTCAAGAGTAAAGATTTGTGAAGTTTGACAAATCCTGAAAGTTCAATTCAAGAGAAAGGAAAATGTTAATGCTTCTGCTCCCAAATATTGAACGAAGCGCCAAATAGGCCTATGGTCGCCCGAAACCGTGCGAGACTAATGTTTTGGTGGTAGGAAATTACTGTCCTGACTCTGGCCCGTGTAGCCTATCGGCCCGATGTCCAAAGGTCTAAACCGGGATGGGTTTGTAACTTCACCAAGACGCCAGTCTCAACCGCCTCCGAGAAGCATTCATACGTGGTGGGCGCCTAAACACCCATGCGCTCGGCCGAAATCTATCCCGCCCACATTTGGGACACCTGACATGACTGTCCTACCCCCAACCCGCAATATGTCCGAAATTTTAGATGGGGGCAAAGTTTGTAACTTTCCCCAAATTTCAAACAAGCGCGTCTCAAACCGAAACATTGTTGCCCCTTAGTTCCCCGCCTCCCTCCGTTTCCCCATTCATACTCCATGGGCACGAAAACGCCCTCTCCACCAGCCGTGAAACCCCAGCCTCCTCCGTTCTCCACCCCATAGTGGCTAATCCACCGCCGCCCTCCTTCATCACGCCGGAGCCGGTACCCCGACGTCATCGTCCAATGCAACCGTAACCACAACACCCTCAAGGACTTAGCAGCTGAAGCCGAGGCAGAGCTGCCTCCACGACGCCGACGCCGATGTGTGCCATACCAGAACCACTCCGACAACGCCATCCTGCGCTTCACTGCTGCGGCTCCACTGTCGCAACCGTCCACCGCACCAGAGCTGTTCCCGCTACGCCATTGTTCGCCTCTTCGGATTTGCTTCCCCGCCGCCGACAGACGGCCACCGCACCACACTCAACAACTTGGCCATGGGTTCGTCCAAGGTTGCACCGTCCTCCACAACTTCTGGTTTCCGGCAAACAACAAGAAGATCGTCGGAAAAATAGAAGGAGGACACAGCACTGCCAGCAGAAAGAGGTACTCCTCTTCCCTTATTCATGCAAATCTTACGTCTCCGCTCACACCGTATTCATCCCACGAAAGAAACTAGTTGAGCGCTTCTTACTGCATCTTCTTCATGATACTAAATGCACAAGGTTTCCTCCCTTTTACTATTTCACCTTTGCTAGAGGTCAATAGCCCGCCTGGATTTCAAATCAGGGTCAGTCGAACCGCAATTAAAAGAAGCAGCACCCGCTTAGGCGCGCGGAGCACCTAGTCCGCCTGTTCCCCGGAGAAGCAGCGCATCGGTGTCTATCATAGGGGTGTGGGGGCGCAGGAGCTGCTTGCGCCCGATCTGGAGGTCGGCGGGGCTTGAATGGATGGCCAGGGGGCGGTGCCAAGAATGGCGGTGCGGTGAGGTCGAGGGGAGGGCGCAGGCAGGGGAGGAATACTGGGCCGGTGGTCGCTGGCATTTCGAGGAAGATCGTCAACACTGACTGGCTGGAGGTAGATGAAGGTGATCTGCCCGTTATTTGTACATCGGACGATGCAGGAAAAATGGACTGACCTATTTGCTTTCAGTTGACTGTTATTTTCATAGAATCCTGTAGTAATTTAGTGTGCCATGCATGTTGTAGAGCTATCATATGTCTCCCGTCATTTATTTCTCACCGACCTGCTATCTGCTACATTTACACTGTACTAATTGTGCACACACTTCACCCATACTCACACTATTGTTTTTTTATGCATGGGCATTTTAGACTCTGATGCAGTGTTGATGAATGCAGAAAAGAAAAGACAGAAGTCGCTCCGTGTAATTCAAAGATAAGCACTAAGCGTTTCAGCGCTCTAATGGGTGCAGTGTCAGTAGTTGGAGACAGTTGATGATCTCAATTGCCACACACAACCATCCCAGGTGCTTGCCTTAACTTTGCGCTGTCAAATGTGGTTGCATGTTGCATATGGTGTCTAGCTTGTATTGCTTCCAATTTGGTTAAATTGCATTTGCTTACTTTACACATTATACCTTTGATAATGACATGCCTTCCTGTTTTTGATACATAATACATATGTCTATTAACCATGTTCGTACATCAAACTAATGCTCTTTTGTATCCCTCGTCAATCACTTATGATGAGACAGTCACCTGAGTGGGTTACTGTGAGACGCCCTACTCGTTTAAAGAGTGCAGTGTCATCCTCCCCACATGATTCTCAAGAAACAGCAAGGCTAAATGAAGATAGTCAACGTAGCTCTCTAGTTGATCACCGCAATTCCCCCACACCACCATCACAGGTGCTTACTCTTACTTGGCAATATGATATGTGGTTGCATGTTGCATATGGTGTCTACCTTGTAATGCTTCTAATTAGGGTAAATTGCATATGCTTAGTTAACACATTATACCTGTGAATATGACATGCCTTCCTATTTTTGGTACATACTACATCTTTCTATTAACCATGTTCTTACATCAAACTACTTTTCTTGTGTATCCCTCATCAATGCTCCTAATTTGTTAAATTGCATCTCCTTAGCTTACACATTATACATGTGAATATGGCACGCCTTCCTGTTTTTGGTACATACTACATCTGCCTATCACACCATGTTCTTACATCAAACTACTGTTCTTGTGTATCCTGCATCTATCACTTATGATGAGACAGTCACGCGCGTGGGTTAATATGAGACGCAATACTCTTATAAAGAATGCAATTTCATCCTCTCCACATGATTCTCAAGAAACAGCAAGCCTAAATGAAGATATTGAATGTAGCTCTGTACCTGAAGACCGCACTTCCCCTACACCACCATCACGGGTGCTTGCTCTAACTTCGCAGTGTGATATGTGGTTGCATGTTGCATACGGTGTCTAGCTTGTAATGCTTCTAATTAGGGTAAATTGCATCTGCTTAGTTTACACACTATACCTGTGAATATGACATGCCTTCCTATTTTTAGTACACACTACATCTATGTGTTAACCTTGTTCTTTCATGAAATTACCTCTCTTCTGTATCCTGCATCAATCACTTTACGATGAGTCACCTTTATTTGTTGCATATTGCATATTATTTCTAGCCTGTTGCCATGTATTGCTTCTAATTTGGTCAAATACATTTGTTAGGGAACCCTTTTAATTTGGCAGAGTGATATTGGTTTCATCTTTCATATGGTTTCTAGCTTGCATCGATTCTAACAAGTTCAAGCACCTTGTGCTTAGTTTACACTTTATACATCATACATGTCAATATGTCACGCCGTCCTGTTTTTCATACATAATCCATCCTCCTATCATGCGGCTTCCTTACATGAAAGTAGTGTTCATCAGTATCATGCATCAATGAGTTCTGAAGAGAAAATTTTATTCCTTTTTCTTATGGGTTTGACTTGACAAGGCAAAATCAAGAAAGAGGAAGGAAAAGAGTAAGGAAGGCGATGATGGTGGTCCTCTGCAGCAACGTAAACGGAGCATATGTACCGATTCTCCTTGTATTGATAGTGCATTACAAGGTCCAAGTCTCTGCTCCCCTACTCCACCATCCAAGGTGCTTGCTCTAACTTGGCAGTGTGATATCTGGTTGCATGTTGCATATGGTGTCTAGCACGCATTGCTCCTAATTAGTGTAAACTGCATCTGCTTAGCTTACACATGATACATGTGAATATGACACGCTTTCCTGTTTTTGGTACATACTATATCTGTCTATCACACCATGTTCTTACATGAAACTACTCTTCTTGTGTATCCTGCATCAGTCACTTATGATGGGACACCTTTAAGTTGGCAGTGTGATATTGGTTTGCGTCTTGAATATGATTTCTAGCATGTATTGCTTCTAGTTTGATGAACGCCACCTATGACGAGACAGTTTTAACTTGGCAGAGTGATATTGATTGCACCTTCCATATGGTGTCTTGCATTGTTTCTCATTTGTTAAAGTGCCTTCTGCTTAGTTACCACATCCTAGGTGTGAATATGTCAAGCCGTCCATTTTTTCGTACATATTCCATCCTCGTATCATGACTTTGCCTTTCATCAGAGTAGTGTTCGTCAGTATCATGCATGAATGAGTTCTGAAGAGCGAATGATATTCCTTTTTCTTGTCGGTATGACCTCACAATGTAAAATAAATAAAGCTAAAGGAAATTGGCAAGGCATTGGATGATGGTGGTCCTTCCGAGCAACTGAAACGGAGGTTCTCTATAGATTCTACTCCGCCATCCTCCCAACAAGATTCGCAAGACAACGCAAGGCTAGACAGTCAACGTAGCTGTGTAGATGATGAGCACATCTCCCCTACTCCACCATCACAGGTACTTGCTCTAACGTGGCACTATTATATGTGGTTGCATGTTGCGTATGATGTCTTGCTTGTATTGCTTCTAACTTTTTTGAATTGCATCTGCTTACTTTACACATAATGCCTGTGAATATGACATGTGTTCCTGTTTCTACATCAGACTACTATTCTTGCATATCCCGCATCAGTCACTTATGATAAGGCACCTTTAAGTCGCCACTGTGATATTGGTTATGTCTTGCATATGATTTCTAGTATGTACTGCTTCTAATTTGTTGAAACGCCATATAGTTTGAACTTGGCAGAGTGATATTGGTTGCATCTTTCATATGGTGTCTAGCTTGCAGTGCTTCTAATTTGTTGAAATGCCTTCTGCTTAGTTACCACATCATACATGTGAATATGTCACACCATCCTGTTTTTCATACATATTCCATCCTTGCATCATGTGTTTGCCTTTCATCCGAGTAGTGTTCGTCAGTATCATGCATGAATGAGTTCTGAAGAGCGAATTTTATTCCTTTTTCTTATCGGTTTAACTTCACAATGCAAAATCATTACAGCTGAAGGAAATTAGTCCGGCAGTGGATGATGGTGGTCCTTCGGAGCAACTCAAATAGGGGGTCTCTACATATTCTACTCCGCCATCCTCCCAACAAGATTCACAAGACAACACAAGGCTGGACAGTCAACGTAGCTGTGTAGATGATGAGCACATCTCCCCTACTCCACCATCACTGGTGCTTGCTCTAACTTGGCACTATTATATGTGGTTGCATGTTGCGTATGATGTCTAGCTTGTATTGCTTCTAACTTGAATTGCATCTACTTACTTTACACATAATGCCCGTGAGTATGACACGCGTTCCTGTTTCTAGAACATACGTGTACATTATGAGCACATCTCCCCTACTCCACCATCACAGGTGCTTGCTCTTACTTGGAACTGTTATATGTGGTTGCGTTTTCCGTATGATGTCTAGTTTGTATTGCTTCTAATTATGTTGAATTTCATCTGCATACCTTACAACTTATACCTGCAATGATCACTTATCCATAAGACACATTTAACTTGGGACTGTGATGTAGGTTGCATCTTGCATTGTCTTCTAGCTTGTACTGCTTCTAATTTCTTGAAATGGCACTTACGACGAGACACTTTTTACCTGATAGAGTGATATTGGTTGCATGTTCATATGGTGTCTAGCTTTCATTTCTTCTAATTTTGTTGAAATGCCTTCCGCTTACTGTTTTTTCATACATATTCCATCCTCCTATCGTACATGTGAATATGAAACGTTGTCTTTTTTGTATATATTCCATCCTCCTATCCCGCGCTTGCCTTACATCAAAGTAGTGTTCGTCTGTATCATGCATCAACCAGTTATGCAGAGCTAATTTTATTCATCTTCTTGTGGTTTTGACTTCATAAGGCAATATCAGAAAATAGGAAGGAAAAGAGTAAGTTAGGGGATGTTGGTGGTCCTCCGCACCGACGCAAACAGAGACTCTCTAGATTTGCCACTGCTACTGCTAATGAAGTTGAAGTCCCAAGTCTACATGATGAGTTCATCTCCCGTACTCCACCATCACAGGTGCTTGCTCTAAGTTGACAGTGTGATAATTTGTTTCATGTTGTATATGTTGTCTAGCCTGTATTTCTTCTATTTTGATTAAATTGCACCTGCTGAGTTTATACGTTATACATGTGCATATGACATGGCTTTCTGTGTCTAGAATACACTGCATCTATCTATCATACCATGTTCTTACATCAAAGTACTGATGTTGTGTATCCCGCATCAGTCACTCATGATTGGACGCTTTTAACATGGCAGTTTGATAGTGGTTGCATCTTGCATTGATTTCTACGTTGTACCGCTTCTAATTTTTCGAATTGCCACTTATGAGAAGACACTTTTAACTTGGTAGAGTAATATTGGTTGCATCTTTCATATGGTGTCTAGCTTGCATTACTTCTATTTTCTTGAAAATCCTTCTGCTTAGTTTGCACATCGTAGCTGTGAATATGTCATGCCGTCCTGTTTTTCTTACATATTCCATCCTCATACGGTTGTCTTACATCAAAGTATTGCTTGTCTGTATCATGCATCAATGAGTTCTAAAGAGTGATTTTATTCTTTTGTGTTGTGGGTACAGCTTGACATGGCAAAGTCAAAAAAGAGCATGGAAAATAATATAATAGGGAGTGTTGTTACTCGTCGGGTGAAACGGAAAAGGATCTGCCGTCAAGATTCTGCTGGTACTTATAGTGCAGTAGAAGGTCCAAGTCCACCGGCTAAATCTACAAACACAGTATCACCTGCTCCACCAGCTGCAGCATCCGCTTCAACTGTACCAGCATCTCAACTAGTTACTCATTCGTTTGCTCCGGAACTGACCAGTTCCCAAGCTGCCTTCACACCTGAAAGGATCGATATGGTTGACTAGGGGGGGTGAATAGGCAACTAACAATTTTAAAGCTTTTCTTCAACAATTTAAACCTTGCAATAAAATAGGTTGTCTAGATATGCAACTAGTGGACAACCTATATGATGCAATGACAACTAGAACACAAGCAAGCAAGAGATACAACACAAGTAAGCTTGCACAAGTAAAGGCGCGAAATAACCAAGAGCGGAGCCAGTGAAGACGAGGATGTGTTACCGAAGTTCCTTCCTTTTAAAGGGAGGTACGTCTCCGTTAGAGCGGTGTGGAGGCACAATGCTCCCCAAGAAGCCACTAGGGCCACCGTAATCTCCTCACGCCCTCACACAATGCGAGATGTCGTGATTCCACTATTGGTTCCCTTGAAGGCGGTGACCGAACCTTTACAAACAAGGTTGGGGAAAACTCCACAACAATTGGAGGCTCCCAACAACACCACGAAGCTTCACCACAATGGAGTATGGCTTCGAGGTGACCTCAACCATCTAGGGTGCTCAAACACCCAAGAGTAACAAGATCCGCTAGGGATAAGTGGGGGGAATCAAATCTCTCTTGGTGGAAGTGTAGATCGGAGCCTTGTCACCCAATCCCGAGCAAATCAACAAGTTTGATTGGCTAGGGAGAGAGATCGGGCGAAAATGGAGCTTGGAGCAACAACGGAGCTTGGGAATGGAAGAGGTAGTCAACTAGAGCTAGGAGACACCCCTTATATAGTCATGGAAATGATCCAACCGTTATCCACATGTTCAGCCTGCGACACGCGGTACTACCGCTCCAGTGGCGCGGTACTACCGCAAGGCCCCGCGGTACTACCGTGGCGGACCACGGTACTTCCGCGGCAGCAGCAGAGGCCGGGACTTGCCTGACTTAGGTGCAGTACTACCGCTTGCACGGTACTACCGCTCCCCCTTGCAGTACTACCGCAAGGAAGGAAAGTTACTGCCTACGAAGAGCGCGGATGAAATAAATTACATCCGTGTCTACTTCCGCTGAAAATGAGATGGTGCAAAAATCCGACGCGGTACTACCGTGGAGGCGCGGATGTAAAAAATTACATCTGCTCCTACTACCGTGACGCCGCGGTACTAGGTAGGAGGGCCATGGTACTACGACTCCAGGGGAGCGGTACTACCGTGTGCTCCCGCGGTACTACCGCACTGGACGAGCGGTACTACCGTGGGGGCGCAGATGTAAAAAATTACATCCGCCCCTACTACCGTACCGGAGCGGCACTAGGCCTGGGAGCCACGGTACTAAGGCTCCAGAGGAGCGGTACTACCGTGACCCACAGCGGTACTACTGCAGGTGCTTGCGGTACTACCGCTCCATAGAGCAGTACTACCGCAAGTATAGCAGTGGCCGTCTGATTATGCACAACTAGGATAACGGAAAGATGCCCCAAGGTGCAAGGAAAGGTAGGATATGTGTACGTGTTGATTCCACCCAACCTTTCCGACGCGGACCCCCTCTTAATAGTACGGCTCTCCTACGACTCAAATCCACCAAAGAGAAACGTAGAGCAACGCCGTCTTCAATAGTCTCTGAGGGGCATCGAATCGTCTCGTGCCTAGTGATGAAGTGTCTGAGAAACTCAAGGCACACGATTAGTCTGCAAAAGCATTGTCATCAATCACCAAAACACTTAATGGATAAAAGTGCCCTTACAATCTCCCCCTTTTTGGTGGATTGATGACAATACGGGATTTGCACATAGAAGAGATAATATTGAGCAAAGGCAAACCCCACCTCTCTAAAAAATAGACGGGCTCCCCCTAGATGTGTGCAATCTAGATGAATGCTTTGGACTGCATAGCACACAAACTAGGATCAACACTCCCCCTATGTTTTAGAGACCAAGGCATGATAATTAACATCTAAGTAGAGCATAGCATATAGGTAGCACAAAGTATCACAAGCTCGCTAGGATAGATATAGTGCATAAGTCTGACACCAAACGAAGTAAAGCAACCCAAAGCAACTGAAACGAGGTTCAACACAAGAAAGCAGCAAACACAACGAACACGAACGATGATGCAAATCCCTACACTCTCTCCCCCTTTGGCATCGAGACGCCAAAAAGGCAAAGAGGACACCTACACACAAGGGGTGGCTCAAGCAGGGAACTAATCCCAAGCCTCCTGGTCAGACTCCTCGGCGACAGGGATGGTCTCCTTGACGTCCTCCTCAGAATCAGTCCATTTGTAGCCTTGCTTCTCCATCCACTCAGCCTCTGGGGTGATGCGATCCTCAGAACCACCAGACACGTCCTCGCCATACAGCTGCAAGATCTTCTTGTCTCAGCGGCGACTCTCCTTAGATGCTACGTGAGTCCTGTACTGTCCCTTGGCTTGCATGCAGAAAAGAGTCTTCATCTTGTCCTTCAGCTTCTTGGCCCACAAAGGCATAGAGGAACTCTGGGACGACCTAGCAGCACGGTCCTCAGCAACATCCTCGGCCCCAGCATCCTCCTCATCAACAGCAGCCCTAGTAGTAGTCGCCTCAGCACGGGTAGTAATGTTGGCCCATTGGGGCTTGACATGCAGACAGATGGGATCATGGCGAATCCAGTCAGGGGCAAGGAACTCCTCACCAGGGAACATCTTCTCCCATGTCTTCGAGATCAGCAGAAATAGATAGGGCCCATAGATAGGCACCTTGCGGTTGAACACCGCAAACCGAAGCTCACACCACATGATGTGTGAGACATCAAGTGGCTGAGTCTGAGACAACCGAGCCTCCTCGCAAATGAGCATCATATCCACCATATAAGCATGAACCTTGTCCTTGTCACCAATGCAAGGGAACAAGGAGTTGCGGAAGATGCGATACATGATATCCAAAAAAGAGTTGAGCACCAACCCCGTCTTGCCATTGGCGAGTGCCTTCTCAACATAGTATGGTGCAAGCTTGTCCTCATTGGCAGATTCAGAGTTGGCATGGGGGCGAACACCCACGGGAGAGTCGAGCCCGTCATCAGGAACCTAGAGCAAATCCATGAACTCCTTCTAGGTAGCAGTCAGCTGACGGCCATTGGTCATCCAGGTCATCCGCCGCTCCTCATTAGAGTGAAAGTATACCGAGGCAAAGAACTGACAGATAAGCTCAGGGTCATAGTCAAGGTGAAAGGATATCACATGTTCAATGCCAAACTGCTCCACCAAGTCCAGAGCCTCTCCAAAGTATGCACGGAACTTGTCCTTCCTCATGTGATGCATTTCAATCCATTTCACATCCACGTAGGTATTCTGCTTGTTCTTGATGACATCCAGATAAATGAGAGTCTGTTGCTTGTTCCAAAACAGCTCACAACCTCTGAGTGTGGCACGAGGGTGCACATACGGGTGGAGTTGCCTGAGACGAACGTACTCAGATTGGGGTATCTCATCCATGCCATTAGCGGGTTCCTTGTGCTTGCTAGCAGATGACTTGACATTGCGCTTGGGGGCAGAAGAGCCCTCCGGTGCTTCACCTGGGTTGCGCAGACGCTTGGAGCCCGTGTCACGACTGGGATTAGAACGGCGAGAGCCACCACCTGAGACACGAACGCAAAACACCAACAAAACGCAAAGAGGATCAATGCAAAGACCAAGGCAAAGCACAAGAAACTCATAGAAAGTATACGTGAAAAGTTGCCATGAGGTAGATGTGAAGAACGGTAGTACTGCCAGATCCTGCGGTACTAAAATATTAGTACCGCTCCAGGGCGCGGTAGTACCGTGCGAGGCACGGTAGTACCATGGATGGAGCGGTAGTAGAGTTTTAGTGCCGCAGGGAGTGTGGTAGTACCGCGCCTGAGGGCGGTAGTACCGGACGAGCGGTAGTACCGCGCCAGAAGGGCGGTAGCACCGCACCGCGTCAGATCCAAACGACGTTTTGAATCGGAAAAGAACCGCGAAACCCCGACAGTGCTACGGTGATCAAATCTAGCACAGGATAAAGTACAAGTATAATTCCTACGCACTACTACGCTCCTTCATCCTACTCTTGCAAAGATTAAGCCTAGGAATCTTAAGAACACACAAGTCACCCCCAAAACCTAGAGACAACAAACACAACAACAAGGAGAGGGAGTTGGGGAAAGACCTTGGTCCATAGCAAGAGCACGTGGTGGGGAACGATCCCACCAGTCGGAATCACGGGAGGGCAGCCGGAGGCGGAGATCCGACGACGGACACCGGCTCCATTCTTGAATGAGGGAGAGAGATAAAGAAGAGATGGGGAACTGGCGAATGGGTATGGGGGAGTTAGAACTCCCCCTGCCCGACCTTATCCCCACGCGCCCGACCCATCGCGGTAGTACCGCTGGTCATTGCAGTAGTACTGCTTGGGTGGGAGTACCGCACCTAAGCGGTAGTACCGCTCTCCCAGGCGGCAGTAAAAATTACTGCCGTGTGGGGGCGGTAGTACCGTGCTCCCCTCTCACGGTAGTACCGTAGCAGCTGCGGTAGTACCGTGAGCTCAAGAAAATGCAAGTTTCTACACACGAAAAGAGATCTTTGCAAAGAAACTTTTTAGCACAAAGGACACCACAAGAACACGAACAAACCAAAGGGCAACAAGAAACAACCGCGCAACCTAACCTCTCAAAAGGAGAGGGCGGTGGCCGGAGCCACCTATGTTTGAGTTAGTTGGTATGGCACCGCGAAGAACTATCCTTGGGCCCATGACCAAAGCTCGTCTTTGAAGCACAAGTACCATCAAAAATGGCTAATGTGAAAGAGTTGATCTATTTATGCATAATGGGGGGAGGGAAAGTTCATTGAGAGAACAACACTCCCCCTATGTCCATGCCTACACCTAAACTAGACAACAAGTTGAGTGTGGTGGGGGGTGCACGAGTTCAAGACACATTGCTCGAATCAATGATATTTAGCTCATGCCTTAACTCGCGAAATCTTGCTTCATCCAAGGGCTTTGTGAAAATATCTGCAAGGTTATCATGAGTGTTGACATACTTGAGCTCGATCTCCCCTCGCCTAATGTGATCCCGGATGAAATGATACCGAATCTCAATATGCTTCGTCTTGAAGTGTTGCACCGGGTTGAGAGAAATCTTGATGGCACTTTCGTTGTCACACCAAAGAGGCACTTTGTCACAGATGACACCGTATTCCTTTAAAGTTTGCCTCATCCATAATAGTTGTGCACAACAACTACCGGCCGCCACATATTCCACTTCGGTGGACGAGAGAGACACACAACTTTACTTCTTGGAAGACCAACTCACCAAAGAGCACCCAAGAAATTGGCACCCTCCGGAAGTGGACTTCCTATCCACTTTGTCTCCCGCCCAATCGGAGTCCGTAAAACCTTCAAGCTTGAAGTTTGCCCCTCTTGGGTACCATAAGCCAAAGTTTGGGGTATGAGCCAAATATCGAAAGATTCGCTTGACCGCCACATAGTGACTTTCCTTCGGTGCGGCTTGAAACCGTGCACACATTCCCACACTCAACATGATATCGGGTCTAGATGCACAAAGGTAAAGCAAGGAACCAATCATGGAGCGATATACCTTTTGATCCACCGCTTTACCATTGGGATCAATGTCAAGTTGGCATTTGGTGGGCATTGGTGTAGAAGCCGGCTTGACATCACTTAGCTTGAATCTCTTTAGCATGTATTGAGTGTATTTGGCTTGGTTGATGAAGGTTCCTTCTCTTCTTTGTT
Source organism: Triticum dicoccoides (assembly GCF_002162155.2). Classification (NCBI taxonomy): domain Eukaryota; kingdom Viridiplantae; phylum Streptophyta; class Magnoliopsida; order Poales; family Poaceae; genus Triticum; species Triticum dicoccoides. The sequence continues at coordinate 429,563,269 of NC_041391.1, read as the reverse complement.
TGATATCAAAACCAAGGAAGAACTTCAACTCTCCCATCGAAGACATCTTGAACTTGGAGGTCATGAGAGCGGCAAATTCCTCATTGAAAGCTTTGTTAGGAGAACCAAAGATAATATCATCAACATATAGTTGGCATACAAACAACTCCCCTTTGACCTTCTTAGTAAAAAGAGTGGGATCGATTTGTCCTACTTCAAATCCACGATCTTGTAACAACTCGGTAAGGTGGTCATATCATGCACGTGGGGCTTGTTTAAGGCCATAGAGTGCCTTATCGAGTTGATACACATGATCCGGGAAGTAGGGGTCCTCGAACCCGGGGGGTTGCTTGACATAGACCAACTCATTAATGGGACCATTAAGAAAAGCACTTTTCACATCCATTTGTTGCAACTTAAAGTTGTGATGGGAAGCATAAGCAATCAACAAACGAATGGATTCAAGACAAGCAACAGGAGCAAAGGTTTCACCGTAGTCGATACCCTCGACTTGGGACTAGCCTTGTGCTACCAATCTTGCCTTGTTGCGAATGATGTTCCCATGAGCATCTTGCTTGTTCTTGAAGATCCACTTGGTTCCAATGACGTTGTGGTTCCCTGATGGCCTTGGCACCAATCTCCACACCTTGTTGTACTCGAAGTTGTTGAGTTCTTCATGCATGGCATTAAGCCAATCCGAGTCTTCGAGCGCCTCATAGACCTTATGGGGTTCAACACAAGAGACAAACGCATGATGTTCACAATAGTTTGCTAATTGTCTATGAGTGCTTACCCCCTTTCTTAGGCTTCCAACCACATTCTCCATGAGATGACCTTTGGTGGTGAGCTTGGAAGCAATCTTCGCGGCACGACGCTCTAATTCCTCCTCAGATGTGGAAGGAGGAGGGTTCACTTGATCATCTTGAGCGTCGTCATGAGCTTGTTCTTGATCTTGAGCTTGCTCATGATCTTGAACTTGCTCGAAGGGGAGAACTTTACCTTGGGCATCATGTGGAAGTTCACCACCATCTTGAGATTGATCTTGCCCTTGGTCTTGTTCCTAAGGTTGAGGGCCTACACTTTGTTCTTCGGAAGCGTGTGGGTCTTGAGTAGGTGAAGGCTCCACTGGAGTGGAGCATTGTCCTTCTCCTTCGGCCACAAGGGGTTCCTCAATGGGTAGAATATGACCAGTACCCATTCTTCTTATGGCTTGGGGAGGAATTTCATCACCTACATCACAAGTACCACTTTGCTCCACTTGGGAGACGTTATTTTCGTCAAACTCCACGTTACACGTCTCCTCAATGAGTCCGGTGGACTTGTTGAGAACACGGTAAGCATGAGAGTTTGTAGCATAACCAACAAATATGCCCTCATGAGCTCTAGCCTCAAATTTAGACAACTGAACACCTTTCTTGAGAATGAAACACTTACACCCGAAGACCCGAAAGTACTTGAGATTGGGCTTGTTCCCGGTGAGTATCTCATATGGAGTCTTGTTCAAACCTTTGCGGAGATAGAGCCGATTGGATGCATGACATGCAGTGTTGATGGCTTCGGCCCAAAAGTTGTATGGAGACTTGAACTCCGCCATCATGGTCCTTGTCGCATCCATCAACGTCCGGTTCTTCCTCTCTGCAACACCATTTTGTTGAGGAGTGTATGGTGCAGAATATTGGTGCTTTATCCCCTCATCACTAAGAAACTCATCCAAGGTGTAGTTCTTGAATTCGGTGCCGTTGTCACTTCTTATCGTCAAGATCTTTGCATTATGTTGGCGTTGAGCTTCATTTGCAAAGTCGATGACGGTTTGTTGAGTCTCACTCTTCCTCTTGAATAAGTATACCCAAGTGTATCTTGAATAATCATCCACAATCACCAAGCAATACTTTCTACCCCCAAGACTATCAAAGGATGGAGGCCCAAAGAGGTCCATGTGCAGGAGCTCCAAGGGTCTCTTCGAGTAGATGATAGTCGTGGGAGGGTGAGCCGTCTCATGAAGCTTTCCTTCGATACAAGCACTGCAAACATGATCTTTGGCAAAACTAACATTCCTTAGTCCATGAACATGGTCCCCCTTGAGAAGACTTTGCAAAGATCTCATATTGACGTGGGCTAAACAGCGATGCCAAAGCCATTCCACATCAACTTTAGCCATTAGGCATGTCGCGGTCTTAGTGGGTTGCTCCGAAAAGTTAATCACATAGAGACCATTCTCGACATGCCCAACAAAGGCTACTTTAAGAGTCTTGCTCCATAAGAGGGCCACGGTATCAATATCAAAGAAGGTGGTAAAGCCCATGAGTGCGAGTTGACAAATGGAAAGTAAATTAAACGCAAGGGACTCAACAAGCATGACTTTCTCGATCGTTAGATCATGAGAAATGACAACCTTGCCAAGACCCAATACCTTAGAATGTGAGGCATCACCCCATTCGACATTGGTGGGCATAGATGGGATCTTGTGCACATCCACCACCAAGTCCTTGCTCCCGGTCATATGATTTGTTGCTCGAGCAACCATGATCCCCCACCGGAAGCAAACACCTACAAGAGATCAATGCTTGGTTTTAGGTACCCATTGAGTAATGGGTCCTTTGATGTTAGTGACAAGGGTCTTAGGAACCCAAATAGACCATTCAATGTACTCATAAGAAGAACCAACAAATTTAGCATAAACATGCCCATCACTAGCACGGCACAACACATAAGAGGGGTTAAAGTCGCCGGCTTTGTTGGTAGAGATGGCTTTGCGCTCTTTGGCATCACCACTCTTCGCATTGTTATTCTTCTCCTTAGGAGCACCCTCTCCCTCCTTCACAAAGGTTTGCTTGAGTGGGGGAGGTCGATTGGTCTTGTTATTCTTCTCCTTGTTCTTCTTCTTGTTCTTGGACTTGGGCGAGAACCCAACTCCTTCCTTGCCCACAACTTCCTTTTGATTGCTCAAAAGGTCATTTAGGTTCTTCTCGCCTTGTATGCATGACACAAGACCTTTCTCGAGTTGTTCCTTCAACTTGACATTCTCCTCCACAAGGTGCACATGCTCACAACATGGGTTAGTAGCATTTGCATTATCAATTAAGACCATGTGAGGAAATGTGGCCTTTTCCTTGGTTAGCTTAACTTGGAGTTGAGCATGAGACTCCTTGAGGTTTGCATGACTACCTTTCAAGACCTTATGGGCCTTGTCAAGTACATCAAACTCCTCCTTGAGTCTAGCATGATCAACCCTAAGTTTAGCCTTCTTGGAAGTTAGAACACGAGACACAACAAGAGCATGATCAAGATCTTTCTTTAATTTGGCATGGTCATCATTTTGTGACTCCTCAAGAGCCAAACGATGCCCACGCTCTTCCTCAAGAGCATTAGATAGATCCGATATCTCATCGGCATAATCACGACTATGACCTTCCATCTTAGAGATGGTTTCTTCGTGAGCCTCAATCATGTCATTGGCTTCACCAAGTTGTTCCAGGAGAGCAACGAAGTGCTTCTTGGATTTACCCTTGAGCTTACTCATGAAGGACTCAAATTCATTTACCTCCTCATTAGACCCCTTACCATTATCAAAGTCATCCGTTGAAGGAGGGTTAGGAATAATGGTGGTTTTGATGTTGGGGGTTACCTTGTTGGTGGCCTTAGCCATGGGCACTTGGCGGTGATGTTCTCGTTAGGTGAATCAAAGAGAGACACCCGGGGAGTTGTGACAATGGCAATGGATGCCATGGCCATTGTTTCACTATCTTCATCATCGTCGTCATCCTCACGGTATTCTTCTTGAACCACCAACCCGCGAGTAGGAGTCTTCTTGGTGAAGTTGTTCTTGTTGGGGAAGGACTTGGCTTTATCTTTTCGGATGAACTTGCCACCATTGTCTTCCCGCTTCTCGTAAGGACAATCCGCAACGAAATGGCTCACATTCCCACAGTTGAAACAAGTTCTAACTCATTGCTTTCCCTTGAGGCCACTTGAGCTGTTCTTGTTGAAGTTGGGTCTTGTATTCTTCTTACTCCAAAATTGTCTTGAGGCAAGAGCCATGTGCTCATGATAATCATACTTCGTGTCTTCGGGATTGCTCTCCTCATCTTCCTCTTCTTCTTCTTCTTCCACACTAACCTTGGCCTTCAAGGCAAGATTGGGCTTCTTTGCCCTTTAAGAACGGAGCACCGCATTGTCGGCGGTCTTGTCCAAGATGCTCATTGCAACAAACTCATCTAACATTTCACTTGAGGTCATGGAGTGGAAGTCCGGTCTTTGACGAATGACGGAGGACATGGCCTTGTTGTAGGGCATCATGGCCTTGAGGAACTTGCGCTTGATCCAATTGTCATTCGTGTCCTTGCTCCCATGATCTCGGAGTGCGACCGCGAGTTTGGTCACTCTTCGAAAGAGCTCACAAGGTTCTTCATCTTCTTTCATTGCAAACTCATCGGCTTCATCTTGCACCACTTCATAGTTGGAGCGTTGAATGCTCGCACTTCCTCGATAGAGAGACTCAACACATTTCCATGCTTCTTTAGCCATGACATGAGGTCGAAGATGAGGGAGATCTTCGGGAAGGATTGCATCTTGGATGATGAAGAGAGCACTCTCATTGAATTGATTGTCCACTTCTTCTCGAGGGGTGAAGTTGCTTGGGTCATGAGGATAGAAACCTTCTTCAATGATTCTCCAAAGGTTAGTATTCACATGTTTTAAATGACGCTTGAAGCGATAAACCCAAGAATCAAAATCTTCATTTTTCACATATTTAGGAGGAGGACCGGCATGATTCAAATGAGTAGAGGGGATCGGTCCTCTATACACCGGGGGTTCCACATTGGCAAAGATGTCGGTGCCATTTCTACCACTAGTAGAAGGACTCTTTTCACTATTAGCTTCCCCCTTGTCAGAGGTAGCATCCGTCACCTTGTTAGTGGGATCACCCACTTTCATTGGCGAAGTAGATAGTTTAAGTCCGTCTAGGAATTCAGAAAACATGCTTTTAACCTCGGCCGTCATGGAGGTTTTCAATGTGTCTAAAGCAACATTGAATTCCTCACGTGAGACCGAGGTTCCCCCTTCGGCCGAAGACGAGATGGGATTCACACCGGAGTGCTCCTCCGCACCGTCGTGGGTGTCAACCATACTCTTCGGACGGCAAAGTCCTTAATAAAGAGACGAGGCTCTGATACCAATTGAAATGATCGATATGGTTGACTAGAGGGGGGTGAATAGGAAACTAACAATTTTTAAGCTTTTCTTTAACAATTTAAACCTTGCAACAAAATAGGTTGTCTAGGTATGCAACTACGTGGACAACCTATATGATGCAATGACAACTAGAACACAAGCAAGCAAGAGATACAACACAAGTAAGCTTGCACAAGTAAAGGTGCGAAATAACCAAGAGTGGAGCCGGTGAAGACGAGGATGTGTTACCGAAGTTCCTTCCTTTTAAAGGGAAGTACGTCTCCGTTAGAGCGGTGTGGAGGCACAATGCTCCCCAAGAAGCCACTAGGGCCACCGTAATCTCCTCACGCCCTCACACAGTGCGAGATGTCGTGATTCCACTATTGGTTCCCTTGAAGGCGGCGACCGAACCTTTACAAACAAGGTTGGGGCAAACTCCACAAAAATTGGAGGCTCCCAACAACACCACGAAGCTTCACCACAATGGAGTATGGCTTCGAGGTGACCTCAACCATCTAGGGTGCTCAAACACCCAAGAGTAACAAGATCCGCTAGGGATAAGTGGGGGGAATCAAATCTCTCTTGGTGGAAGTGTAGATCGGAGCCTTGTCACCCAATCCCGAGCAAATCAACAAGTTTGATTGGCTAGGGAGAGAGATTAGGCAAAAATGGAGCTTGGAGCAACAATGGAGCTTGGGAATGGAAGAGGTAGTCAACTAGAGGTAGGAGACACCCCTTATATAGTCATGGAAATGATCCAACTGTTATCCACATGTTCAGCCTGCGACACGTGGTACTACCGCTCCAGTGGCGCGGTACTACCGCAAGGCCCCGCGGTACTACCGTGGCGGACCACGGTACTTCCGCGGCAGCAGTAGAGGCCGGGACTTGCCTGACTTAGGTGCAGTACTACCGCTTGCGCGGTACTACCGCTCCCCCTTGCGGTACTACCGCAAGGCAGGAAAGTTACTGCCTACGAAGAGCGCGGATGAAATAAATTACATCCGTGTCTACTTCTGCTGAAAATGAGATGGTGCAAAATTCCGACGCGGTACTACCGTGCACGAGGCGCGGTACTACCGTGGAGGCGGGATGTAAAAAATTACATCCGCTCCTACTACCGTGACGCCGCGGTACTAGGTAGGAGGGCCACGGTACTACGACTCCAGGGGAGCGGTACTACCGTGGGCTCCCGCGGTACTACCGCGCTGGACGAGCGGTACTACCATGGGGGCGCGGATGTAAAAAATTACATCCGCCCCTACTACCATACCGGAGCGGCACTAGGCCTGGGAGCCACGGTACTAAGGCTCCAGAGGAGCGGTACTACCGTGACCCACAGCGGTACTACCGCAGGTGCTTGGGTACTACCGCTCCATAGAGCAGTACTACCGCAAGTACAGCAGTGGCCATCTGATTATGCACAACTAGGATAACGGAAAGACGCCCTAAGGTGAAAGGAAAGGTAGGATATGTGTACGTGTTGATTCCACCCAACCTTTCCGACGCGGACCCCCTCTTAATAGTATGGCTCTCCTACGACTCAAATCCACCAAAGAGAAACGTAGAGCAACGCCGTCTTCAATAGTCTCCGAGGGGCACCGAATCGTCTCGTGCCTAGTGATGAAGTGTCTGAGAAACTCAAGGCACACGATTAGTCCGCAAAAGCATTGTCATCAATCACCAAAACACTTAAGGGATAAAAGTGCCCTTACAACACCTAACACTACTTCCGAAGCACTGCTGACACAACAGGACTTGGCAAGATCAGATGAACCTCATGAGCATCAACACCAAGACGGTACCTGAACGAGTCAAGTTGCAGTTGCATGCTCCTTTATATGTACTCTCACAGTTTGATGTACACTAACACTTTCCATATTCGTTGTTGAACTAGCACCACGGCGCAAGCGGAAACAGACATCAGGGATAATGCTTGACAGATTAACAAAATCTAAAGGAGGAAGAATGGAGATCCATTTTGAGGCAGGTTTTAAAAGGCCACGTGATGCTACAGAGTCAGCCAAGTTAGTATCAAAGGCAGCCGTTGCCGTTAGGTGTCATGCATGTATCCTCCCAACGTGGATCCAGTACAGGAATGAGAAAGACAATACCCAGTTTAACACCTTCCTTGACCATTTATTCGTAAGTAATGTTATTCATCACAGTTAGTAATATTGTCTTGCTCTGTCCCATACTTTCTAGCTTCCTCCTAATAAGACTCACATTCTTTTTTCAACAAATGAGGTTCAAGTTGGATCCGAAAGATGATGCAACTAAACAAGCATGCACTCATGTTTTTAGTCTGCTCTGCGACAGTATCAGTACCACCTTAGAAAATCTCACTTTGAAGGCAAGGCTAACAATGAAATCGCCCAAACATCTCCAGTGGAATATATTACAGATGAAGACTGGACAACCCTCGTTAAACATAAGTCTGATCCAAAGTATCAGGTAGGCTATATGTATTTGATCAGACCACATATTGAACTTGTATTTATGTATGTGCCTTACAAGTGTATCTTCTTCTAGGCTAACTGTTGGAAGAACAAAACCAACCGTTCTAAAGTGAAATTCCAACAGACAACAGGATCTCGTAGCTATATTGCACACTGCGAGGCTCTTGTAAATAGTTGTTACTTCCTTCTTTTTTTTGTGCCATATTATCGTATCTATATTGACTTGTTCCAAATACAGAGGAAAGCCCATGCGGACCAAAAATAACCTGAACCGAATGCAGTGCAAATCTTCAAGGATTGCCACACCAGCAAGATGAAGGGCATGAGCACACCAGTTCAAGCCGCTGTTGTAAGTCCTTACTCCTCCTTCCTTGAACTGATTGGTACTGTGATGTGTTCATTTAACTACTTGGTTTGCAGCCAATCTCAGTTACTCTGTTCACTTTTATACACAGTTGTCTTAACGTATCATTTCACCTTACATGGTTTAAAAGAGATGAAGGATATTCTTTTAGTCTTGATCTGTAATCTAGTTGTTATGTTCATGTGCGCACACAATGATAAAATAGCCGGTTTGTTTTATATCTGTTTGCCCATGATATAAATGATGTTATACTATGTTCATCCTACTTTAAACCATGTCTCTTTATCCTTAGATGTCAATGAATGTGAGGAAATAGACAATACAGTAGGCACGCTACATGGACATATGTTCCGAAAGTGATTTTATTATGTACTTGGCACTACAATACATGCTAATGTATTACAGTAGTTCACCAAAATAAGTTATGTATAAACGTTTAACCTACTTTGTTTGTTTTTGTCTCATTAGTAACTTATCTGGTACACTAATCTACAAGTTCAAACTTTCAGGAAGCTATGGAACAAATGATTGAACATCCACAACCACCTGAACATGACGAGGCTACTACAGGCACAATGTTACCTCTTGCTGCAGTGCATCAGTATCTCTCCACTAACAGTGCAAAAAGCACCTTCCTGCGTAATTCTGGGTTGGTTGTCAAGGTAACCTTGTCCAAATCGCCTACTGAACAAAATCTTCCTGCTAGACAGAGTGATATATCTGTGCTCCAGACACAAGTCCAATCCCTAATGGACGTTGTTTCGGAAACAAGAATAGTGGTAGAGAAATGTCATCAAGATATGAATGGTTTTGAAACCAGACTATCAGACATTCGCTTCGTTGTTCAAGAGAAATGGCGGAAAAAGTGGAGATCGTGCTGCTACATCAGATTCTACAGCCTAAAACATTAGCACTCAGGTCAAATGATCTGTGCTTCTATACATCTGATGGTGTTTTTATCTGGAAGGACTATAAACTTTATGCCAACAGGCCTTTTGTTGTATGGTTGGAATTTATTTTGTTGTGATACAACATTTATGATGCTGCCACAGGCTGCAGTAATTACGATGCTATTTTTGTATAGTGTAGGTTTATCTTAGTAATGTATTCGGCCGAAAGCTTCGTAGGAGCCCAACATGCCAACATTCGTCGGGCCCATTCCAATTGGGCTAAAAACGATTACGGGTCGAAATTGCCATGTAGCCCACTAAAAATATCTGGGCCTAAATCAGCATAAGCTTTTATATTTTTCTGGTAGGCCTGTGCCCATAGTGGGCCTTTAACAGGCCTAAACATAATTTTGGGCCCTCAGTAAAAATAGGCCGTTTACAGGTGTACATATCTTGAGCCCATAAAAAACATGGGCTTTTAATAGACCGAAAGTGAGATTGGGCCCTGATTGTGCCAAATAACCCACTGGACTTAGCAGGGCGAAATGGTGGCCCATTTACGATGCGGATCTTTGACAGGCCGAAATTCGGACGGGCCGTAAATGCGCCGACCTAATACACTGGCCTTTAACAGGCCGGAACTTCGGTTGGGCTAGATTATCGTCATTTTTATATGGGCCATTAATGGGCCCGATATGACGTTGGGCCACATATGGCCCATGGTTTACGTCCGGCGTTAATAGGCCGAAAATGACAACAGGCCGAAAGTGGCCCAAATCTATAGTGGGCCTCTAACAGGCCGAATGTCAGACATGGCCGAATATGACCCAAATCCTTCACGGTCATTTATGGGCCGAAATTTTTGATGGCGTGTAAATGGGTCCAAATGAAGCCGGACCTTTAACAGGCCGGAAATACAGCGGGCCGTAATTCGGCCCAATTACTTAGCGGACTGTTAACGGGCCAGAAGTGACCATGGGCCGCGTTGATGACAAGTTTAGGATAGGCCGTTGACGGGCCGATTTGACAGAGAATGTTGGGCCTTTAGCTGGGTCGGCCCATTATGGTTTGCAGAATCTTGTGGGCCTTTAGCTGGGTCAGCCCATTATGGTCTGCAAAATCTTGTGGGCCTTTAGCTGGGCCGGCCCATTATGGTCCGCTCAATTTTGTGGGCCTTTAGATGGGCCGGCCCATTATGGTCTGCTAAATCTTATGGGCCTTCGGTTGGGCCGGCCCATTTAAACTTTGTGGGCCACTTTTGGGCCGGTCCACATGTCAACATATCATAGGCCCATCTCGACCGTTGGATGAGTGACACATGTGCCAACGCGGAGCTAACGCGTGGATCCGTCAGCCAATGAGAATTTTACATGTGGAAAATCGGCATTGGTCGTGGTTGTTAACGGGTTATCGGATCCAAAATCCGACCCGATAGCTTAACGGTGTTCCGTTAAGGTGGATGCCACGTATCGGTCACCCTTAACGAAAGCACTTCTGTGACACGCGATTTGTCGTCATGGAAATGGACACTTCCGTGATGATAATTTTGGTAATGTCATGGAACACTTCTATGACAGCACAGGTATGACTATCTTGATTCTGTCATAAAATCATCATGGATGTACATGCATGACAAAAAACGCGACCTACTGTGACAAACACATATCATCACGGAAGTGTTTTTTTGTAGTGTACCCTAATCCAGTGTGGTGTGGTGGATTGCCTTGAGGGGCTATGGATGAACTAGTACAAACAATGAACAAGCCTCAGGAGGTGGTGTGTTCTTGAGCTGGTGTGGTGTTCTACTTGTTCTGATTTCGGTCCCCCTTCCTCGTGGTGGCTAAGTCCTATATATAGTGGCCTTGGTCCTCTTCCCAAATATGAGCGGGAAGGGATTCCACAACGGCGGGATTTGAAAGGGGACAAATAGTACAGTCTATCTTAACAAAAGTGGTCTTCGCCTGCGAAAAGCCTCTGGTCGTGACGCTACGGTGGGCTCGGTGATGACCTCCGTCCTGCTGTCCTGGCGGTCTTGTCTTGTTGCACCAGAATGGAAACCTTTGGCTGATTCCTCGGGACACCGCGTCTGTGGCTTGCCTCCCTTGCACCAAAGAGGAAACCTGCGCTCTGCACCCGCCTGGTCTTGGTCGTCATGGCTCACGTCAGCTGAGCCTCATGAGGTAGATGCATAGAACTCTCCCCCCCCCCTCAGGAGCCCTCCTGAGGAGGCTAACTCCTTCGGGGGTCTTGGCGTCGTTCGCCTCGCGAGGCTTGGCCCCTCGCGAGGGTCTTGCGGTGTTGGTGTTGAAGCTGGGCCGTACCAGGCCGTCGATGGAGTCATGCAGTGGGCCGCAGGCAGGCAGGACTGGATAGCCCCAAGTCCAGGATGCCGACAGTATTGTTGGATGAAGCAGCCCGGACCAACCTTACATGACCACGTTCATGAGACCGGTTCCACTGACAAACATGCAACTAGTTTTCCATAAAGGTGGTTGGTGGTTGTCTATTTGTCCAACTTTAGTTGAATCAAATTTGACTACGGCCGGTCCTTGTTTAAGGTTAAAACAGCAAACTTGACAACACCGTTGTGGTTTTGATGCATAGGTAAGAACAGTTCTTACTAGAAGCCCGTAGCAGCCACGTAAAACTTGCAACAACAAAGTAGAGGACGTCTAACTTGTTTTTGCAGGGCATGTTGTGATGTGATATGGTCAAGACATGATGTGATATACGTTGTTGTATGAGATGATCATGTTTTGTAAAAGTTATCGGCAACTAGCAGGAGCCTTATGGTTGTCGCTTTATTGTATGAGATGATCATGTTTTGTAAAAGTTATCGGCAACTAGCAGGAGCCTTATGGTTGTCGCTTTATTGTATGAGATGCACACGCCATGTAATTGCTTTACTTTATCACTATGCGTTAGCAATAGTTGTAGAAGCAATAGTTGGCAAGATGACCACGATGCTACGATGGAGATCAAGGTGTCAAGCCGGTGACTACGGAGATCATGACGGTGCTTTGGAGATGAAGATCAAAGGCACAAGATGATGTTGGCCATATCATGTCACATATATTGATTGCATGTGATGTTTATCTTTTATGCATCTTATTTAGCTTAGTAGGGCGGTAGCATTATAAGATGATCCCTTTACTAAATTTCAAGGTATAAGTGTTCTCCCTGCGTATGCACCGTTGCAAAAGATCTTCGTGCTGAGACACCACGTGATGATCAGGTGTGATGGGCTCTACGCTCACATACAATGGGTGCAAGACAGTTTTGCACATGCGGAATACTCGGGTTAAACTTGACGAGCCTAGCATGTACAGACATGGCCTCGGAACACTGGAGACCGAAAGGTCGAACGTGAATCATATAGTAGATATGGTCAACATAGAGATGTTCACCATTGATGACTACTCCATCTCACGTGATGATCAAACATGGTTTAGTTGATTTGGATTACATATCATTTAGATGACTTGAGGGATGTCTATCTAAGTGGGAGTTCTTAAGTAATACGATTAATTGAACTTAATTTATCATGAACTTAGTCCTGATAGTATTTGCATATCTATGTTGTAGATCAATAGGCTGCGAGGAGCTCCCCGTTTATTTTTGATATGTTCCTAGAGATAAATAAATTGAAAGATGATGGTAGCAATGATGCCCTAGGTCTGTGATCTGAGGATTATCCTCATTGCCGCACAAAAGAATTATGTCCTTGATGCACCGCTAGGTGACGGACCTATTGTAGGAGCAGATGCAGACATTATTGGCAAGCTTGGTATGATGACTACTTGATATTTTAGTGCGCCATGCTTTACGTCTTAGAACCGGGACTTCAAAAACGTTTTGAACGCCATGGTACATATGAGATGTTCCACGAGTTGAAATTGGTATTTCAGACTCATGCCCATGTCAAGAGGTATGAGACCTCTGACAATTACTTTGCCTACAAGATGGAGGAGAATAGCTCAGCCAGTGAGCATGTACTCAGAATGTCTTGGTACTACAATCGCTTGAATCAAGTGGGAGTTAATCTTCTAGATAAGATAGTGATTGACAGAATTATCTAGTCACTATCACCAAGCTACTAGAACTTCGTGATGAACTATAATATGCAAGGGATGAAGAAAACGATTCCCGAGCTCTTCGGAGTGCTGAAATCAGCGAAGGTAGAAATCAAGAAAGAGCATCAAGTGTTGATGGTTGGCAAGACCACTAGTTTCAAGTAAAAGGGCAAGGGAAAGAAAGGGAACTTCAAGAAGAATGGCAAGCAAGTTGCCACTCCCGGGAAAAAGCCCAAATCTAGAACTAAGCCTGAAACTAAGTGCTTCTACTACAAAGGAAATGGTCACTAGAAGCCCCAAATACTTGGCGGATAAGAATGGCAAAGTGAACAATGGTATATATGATATACATGTTATTGATGTGTAATTTACTAGTGTTCATACCAACACCTTGGTATTTGATATCAGTTTAGTTGTTGAGATTAGTAACTCGAAACAGGAGTTGCAGAATGAACATAGACTAGTTAAGAGCAAAGTGATGATTGTGTTGGAAGTGATTCCAAGGTTGATACGATCACCATCGCACACTTCCTCTACCTTCGGGATTAGTGTTGAACCTAAAATAAATGTTATTTGGTGTTTGCATTAAGCATGAATATGATTATATCATGTTTATTGCAATACGATTGTTCATTTAAGTCAGAGAATAATTGTTGTTCTGTTTACATGAATAAAACCTTCTTTGGTCATACACCCAAGGTGAATGGTTTATTGAATCTCGATCGTAGTAATACACATATTCATAATATTGATGCCAAAAAGATGCAAAGTTAATAATGATAGTGCAACATACTTGTGGCACTGCCGTTTAGGTCATATTGGTGTAAAGCGCATGAAGAAACTCCATGCAGATGGATTTTTGGAAGCACTTGATTATGAATCATTTGATACTTGCAAACCATGCCTCATGGGCAAGATGACTAGAAATCCGTTCTCCGGAACAATGGAGCAAGCCAATGACTTACTGGAAATAATACATACCGATGTATGCGGTCCGATGAGTATTGAGGCTTGCGGAGGGTATCGTTATTTTTTGACCTTCACAGATGATTTGAGAAGATGTGGGTATATCTACTTAATGAAACACAAGTCTGAAACATTTGAAAAGTTCAAAGAATTTTAGAGTGAAATGGAGAATCATCCTAACAAGAGAATAAAGTTTCTACGATCTGATCGCGGAGGCGAATATTTGAGTTACGAGTTTGGCCTTCGTTTAAAACAATGTGGAATAGTTTCACAACTCACGCCACCTGGAACACCACAGCGTAATGGTGTGTCTGAATGTCGTAACTATACTTCATTAGATATGGTGCGTTCTATGATGTCTCTTACTGATTTTCCGCTATCGTTTTAGGGTTATGCATTAAAGACAGCTGCATTCACGTTAAATAGGGCACCGTCTAAATCCGTTGAGACGACACTGTATGAACTATGGTTTGGCAAGAAAGCTAAGCTGTCGTTTCTTAAAGTTTGGGGTTGCGATGCTTATGTGAAAAAGCTTTAGCCTGATAAGCTCGAACCCAAATAGGAGAAGTGCGTCTTCATAGGATACCCTAAAGAAACTGGTGGGTACACCTTCTATCACAGATCCGAAGGCTAGATCTTTGTTGCTAAGAGTGGATCCTTTCTAGAGAAGGAGATTCTCTCGAAAGAAGTGAGTGGGACGAAAGTAGAACTTGATGAGGTAATTGTACCTTCTCTCGAATTGGAAAGTAGCTCATCATAGAAAATCATTTCCGTGATGCATGCACCAACTAGCGAGGAAGCTAATGATAATGATCATGAAACTTCGGATCAAGTTACTACCGAACCTCGTAGGTCAACCAGAGCACGTTCCACACCAGAGTGGTATGGTAATCCTGTTCTGGAAGTCATGTTACTAGACCATGACGAACCTACAAACTATGAGGAAGCGATGATGAGCCCAGATTCCGATAATTGGCTTGAGGCCATGAAATCTGAGATAGGATCCGTGTATGAGAACAAAGTAGGGACTTTGATTGACTTGCCCGATGATCGGCGAGCCATTGAGAATAAATGGATCTTCAAGAGGAAGATGGACGTTGATAGTAGTGTTACTATCTACAAAGCCAGAATTGTCGCAAAAGGTTTTTGACAAGTTCAAGGTGTTGACTACGATGAGATTTTCTCAGTCGTATCGATGCTTAAAGTTTGTCCGAATCATGTTAGCAATTTCCGCATTTTATGAAATCTGGCAAATGGATGTCAAAACTGCATTCCTTACTGGATTTATTAAAGAAGAGTTGTATATGATACAACCATAAGGTTTTCTCAATCCTAAAGGTGCTAACAAAGTGTGCAAGCTCCAGCGATCCATCTATGGACTAGTGCAAGCATCTCGGAGTTGGAATATACACTTTGATGGGTTGATCAAAGCATATCGTTTTATACAGACTTGCGGTGAAGCCTGTATTTACAAGAAAGTGAGTGAGAGCACTACAACCTTTCTGATAAGTATATGTGAATGACATATTGTTGATCGGAAATGATATTGAATTTTCTGGAAAGTATAAAGGAGTGTTTGAAAGGAGTTTTTCAAAGAAAGACCTCGGTGAAGCTACTTACATATTGGGTATCAAGATCTATAAAGATAGATCAAGATGCTTCATAAGACTTTTGATGAGTACATACCTTGATAAGATTTTTAAGGGGTTCAAAATGGATAAGTCAAAGAAGGAGTTCTTGCCTGAGTTGTAAGGTATGAAGTTGAGTTAGACTCAAAACGCAACCACGGCAGAAGATAGAGAGAGAATGAAAGTCATTCCCTATGCCTTAGCCATAGGTTCTATAAAGTATGCCATGTTGTATATCAGACCTATTGTGTACCTTGCCATGAGTTTGGCAAAGGTGTACAATAGTGATCCAGGAGTAGATCACTGGATAGCGGTCAAAATTATCCTTAGAGGACTAATGAAATATTTCTCGATTATGGAGTGATAAAGAGTTCATCGTAAAGAGTTACATTGATGCAAGCTTTAACACCGATCTGGATGACTCTGAGTCTCAATCTGGATACATACTGAAAGTGGGAGCAATTAGCTAGAGTAGCTCCATGCAGAGCATTGTAGACATAGAAATTTGCAAAATACATACGGATCTAAATGTGGCAGACTCGTTGACTAAACTTCTCTCACAAGCAAAACATGATCACACCTTAGTACTCTTTGGGTGTTAATCACATGGCGACGTGAACTAGATTATTGACTCTAGTAAACCCTTTGGGTGTTGGTCACATGGCGATGTGAACTATGGGTGTTAATCACATGGCGATGTGAACTATTGGTGTTAAATCACATGGCGATGCGAACTAGATTATTGACTCTAGTGCAAGTGGGAGACTGAAGGAAATATGCCCTAGAGGCAATAATAAAGTTGTTATTTTATATTTCCTTATATCATGATAAATGTCTATTATTCATGCTAGAATTGTATTAACTGAAAACTTGATACATGTGTGGATACATGGATAAAACATAGTGTCCCTATTAAGCCTCTACTAGACTAGCTCGTTAATCAAAGATGGTTAAGTTTCCTAACCATAGACATGTGTTGTCATTTGATGAACAGGATCACATCATTAGGAGAATGATATGATGGACAAGACCCATCCATTAGCTTAGCATAATGATCGATAAGTTTTATTGCTATTGCTTTCTTCATGACTTATACACATTCCTTTGACTATGAGATTATGCAACTCCTGGATACTGAGGAATGCCTTGTGTGCTATCAAACATCATATTGTAACTGGGTGATTATAAAGATGCTCTACAGGTATCTCCGAAGGTGTTTGTTGGGTTGGCATAGATCAGGATTAGGATTTGTCACTCCAAGTATCGGATAGGTATCTCTGGGCCCTCTCGGTAATGCCAATCATGATAAGCCTTGCAAGCAATGTAACTAATGAGTTAGTTGCGGGATGATGCATTACTAAACAAGTAAAGGGACTTGCCAGTAACGAGATTGAACTAGGTATGAAGATACCGACTATTGAATCTCGGGCAAGTAACATACCGATGATAAAGGGAATAACGTATGTTGTCATTGCGGTTTGACCGATAAAGATCTTCGTAGAATATGTAGGAACCAATATGAGCATCTAGGTCCCGCTATTGGTTATTGACCGGAGAGGTGTCTCGGTCATGTCTATATAGTTCTCGAACCCGTAGGGTCCGCACGCTTAACGTTCGATGACGATTTGTATTATATGAGATATGTGATTTGGTGACCAAATGTTGTTCGGAGTCCCGGATGAGATCACGGACATGATGAGGAGTCTCGAAATGGTCGTGAGGTAAAGATTTATATATTGGATGATAGTATTCAGGCACAGGAAGTGTTCCGGAATGTATCGGGTACATATCGGAGTACCGGGCAGGAACCCCCCGGGGGAAGATATGGACCATATGGGCCATAGGAGGGAGGCACACCAGCCCACAAAGGGGTGGCGCGCCCCCCACATGGAGGAGTCCAAATTGTACAAGGGGAGGGGGCGGCGCCCCCCTTTCCTTCTCCCCATCTCTCTCCCTTTCACCCTCCGGTAAAAGGAAAGGGGGTCGAATCCTACTAGGAGCCCAAGTAGGAGTTCTCCTACTTGGGTCGCGCCTAGGGCCGGCCTCCTCCCCCTCCCTCCTTTATATACGTGGGGAGGGGGTGCCTACAACACACATCAATTGTTCCAAGCCGTGCGCGGCGCCCCCTGCACAGTTTACGTCTCCGGTCATATTCATGTAGTGTTTAGGCGCAACCCTGCACAGATCACTTCACCATCATCGTCACCCCGCCGTCGTGCTGACGGAAATCTCCCTCAACACTTTGCTGGATCAAGAGTTCGAGGGATGTCATCGAGCTGAACGTGTGCAGAACTCGGAGGTGCCATACGTTCGGTGCTTGATCGGTTGGATCAAGAAGACGTTCGACTACATCAACCATGTTAAGCAAACACTTTCGCTTTCGGTCTACGAGGGTACGTGGACACACTCTCCACCTTTTGTTGCTATGCATCTCCTAGATAGATCTTGCGTGAGCGTAGGAAATTTTTGAAATTGCATGCTATGTTCCCCAACAGGGAGACCCAGCCGGACGACTATCTCCTCGTTTGTGCAAGGGGCAAGGCCCCAGTTGACTGAATAGGAGTTACCGGACTCGGATCCATTATCCTCCATGCTAAAGTGAGAGATCATCAAAGAGGAGCTACCCAAAGAGGACTAAAAGTGGAGTGAAGTGGCAAAAATGGCTAGGGCTTGACCCGGGGTGCAGATATGGACGGGATATATGTGGGCTTGGGTTCGACCGGTCTGTTGTGGTGGACACACTTGGGCATGTTCGGCGGCACAAAATCTTTGCCACTTGAGCTAGGTTTGAGGGGCGCCGGACAACCAAGACGTTTGGGCTCACTTTATAGGGATAGGTTGGATGGAACTTTTTGATCTGAGTGGTGTTTAGGTTGTCGGCCCGGCCACTAAAGGAAGGTTTAAGATGTCCTATTATAGCCGCTCTTTACCTAAACGAGACGCACACCCCCAAAACATAAAAAGGGCAGCCCATGTAGACAGCAGTTTTTTAGTGTTTGGAACCTTAGAATGTCCCCTGTTTTTTACTTTATTTTTTCCTTCTACATTTTACTTTATTTTTCCTTTTATTTTCTTTTATATTTTTCTGAAAAACCATGATATTTTTTCCAATTCATGAACTTCTTAGATGCACAAACATTTTTTAAAAATTATAAATATTTTTAAAATCTATAATCATTTTTCAAATCATGAATAATTTATAACTTCACTAACATATTTATTCCGTAGTTTTCTTAAAAACATTATGTATGTTTATAGAATTCATAATTAAAAATTGATATATTTTTTAAGTTCTCGAAGTTTTCTTTTTTGCGTTGTTGAATGTACGACTTATTTTTGTCTATAAAATATCAGATTTGGTCTTTTCCCGTGAACTAGTAGCGAGCTACTAGGGGCTGCGGGACCTATGTCTCGCCTTTAGCAAGACCTAATATGTCTCGCCGACTAGGGGTGTTATTGGGCCGGTCTGATATTATAGTTGCACGTGAGTGTTTTTCCTTCTGTGGGATTTTATCGTTTTCCCCCACTATTTTGCATTTTTTTTTACAGTTTTCTTTGGCTTTGCCATTCTCTTTTCTTTTTTCTTTGGTTTTCTTCGTTTCTTTCCTCAGTTTTGTTAATTTTTTCTTTCCATTTTTGTATTTTCCTTTTATCACAACAAGTCTTGTTTTTTGTATACATGAAGAACAATTTTTATGCACGATTAATATAATTTCAAATATTTGTTTTGATGTCCACTTTTGTACATAAAAGTTGTTTATTTTTTGTATACATATTAAAAATATATATATACTTTTAGCATATTTCAAACCCTGAATTTTATTTTCAAAAACATGTTTTGAACAGTTTTTTTTAAATCGAAGAAGAAACATATTTTTGTACAACTAGCAAATATGCCCGTGCGTTGTAATGGGAGACAAAAAATTATGGCTAACCAAAAAGTCTGACTCAATATTCTGATATATGAGTGTATTCTATTTTACCGCAGTGGCTCACCATGTTGCCATTTATTTATTTTCTCACCCTAGCCGATGATGGTCGCGATGTCCACGAGATCACAATGCATTCGACGCGGTAAATTCCAAGGCTATGAGTTTGCCAGTGCATGTCATACTTGTCATTATGTTGCGCAAGGGAACGTTTAAAACTTTATAAGCAAATCTCATTCACCACGAACTACTCTCAACGCCAAGACATATAAAGACTTCTGAAAAACTAATCAAATCCTAGACATAAAATACTTTTGAATCAGTGAAGAGTTTTTCGAATTGACAAACTTTTTTTGATTTTTTTTATTTTCTCAACAAAATCATGAACATTAGTTTGTTTACAAAAAAAAAATGTATGAACCGGTTTCGAATTCATTAACATTTTTTCACTCAACAGACATTTTTTGATTCTATGAACTTTTTTTTAAAATTGGGGAACAAATTTAAAAAAGAAATTATTTTTATTTTTGTGAACATTTTCTAAAATGTCATGGACAGTTTTGTTTTCAGTTCCCCAAATATGTTTTAAATACACAATCATTTTTTCAAAATCATGAACATGATTTTATTTCCCGACATTTTTTTTCCAAATTGTGATTTTTTTTATAATTGTACGAACAGTTTTGCAAAACCACCAACATTTTTTGAATCTGCAAAAAAATTATGTTTTTCTAAAATAAAATTAGTTCACATATATTTTATGATTTCTCAAACATTTTTTTTAAACTCGCAACTTTTAGAATATTAAAATCCCGAATTAATTTAAAGAAGAAAGAAAACAGAATGAGAAAATAAAAAATAAAAAAGTAAAATAAAAAGAAAGGGCAGTAGAGCCCAGCACATGGGCCGGCCCATGAATGCCAACATGCGTGAGAAAAGAAAGATACAAATTGCGGAGGCTGGGGATCGAACCGGTTTCGAATTAATTAACATTTTTCACTCAACAGACATTTTTGATTCTATGAACTTTTTTTTTTAAATGGGGAACAAATTTAAAAAAGATTTTTTTATTATTTTTGTGAACATTTTCTAAAATGTCATGGACAGTTTTTTTTTCAGCTCCCCAAATATGTTTTAAATACACAATCAGTTTTTCAAAATCATGAACATGATTTAATTCCCGACAATTTTTTTCCAAATTGTGATTTGTTTTATAATTGTACGAACAGTTTTGCAAAACCACCAACATTTTTTGAATCTGCAAAAAAATTATGTTTTTCTAAAAAAAATAGTTCACATATATTTTATGATTTCTCAAACATTTTTTTTAAACTCGCAACTTTTAGAATATTAAAATCCCGAATTAATTTAAAGAAGAAAGAAAACAGAATGAGAAAAGAAAAAATAAAAAATAAAAATAAAAAGAAAGGGCAGTAAAGCCCAGCACATGGGCCGGCCCATGAATGCCAACATGCGTGAGAAAAGAAAGATACAAACCACTTTGCTGCGCACCGGTCTATGACTTCTACTTGTTGTGGCGCTATAAAACAACGAAAAAGGCGGCGATTTTTGGTCTGAAAAATTGAATCCTTTTTCCACTTACGGGTGGCATTGGTGAGTAATTTTTACCAATTTGAAGGGTAATTTTAATGACGGACGACCAGAAGCGATAGCCACTTTATTAGTAGATAAAGGTAAAGATATGAAACATCTATTTTAATCTACGAGAACATTTTCACCTTGTACAAACATTTTTAAAATTCCACAAACATTTGTTTGAAACATGTGAACATTTTTCTAAAATATAACATACATTTTTCGGAATGGTGTGAAAGACTTTCTTGAATTACACAAACAATTTTTTACATCGTGCTACATATTTTTTTAACTGTCACATACATTTATTTGAAATGTATGGACATTTTTAAATGCCACATTTTTTTTACATTGCATGAACATATACTAAATGTGTGACAAACACTTTTAACAAAAGTATTTTCCCATAATATATGTATTTAGTATTTTCAAAATATAATAATGTAAAAGAGCACGCGCGTGACATCAACATGGTGCGAACAAACCTGTAGTTGCATGGTCAGGAGGACAGTTGTATCACCGGCCCACCAGAGTTCAAGCCCTAGACTTCACACTTATGCTCGCATTTTTTGGATTTATTTCAGACCTTCCGTCAATGTGCGTTCAGTGGGAAGAGACATTCCCGTCAACTACGAAAATATCTGTGGCAACTTTGTCAATCTCAAGATGATGTATCGGCTCAGTTTTTCGGAGGTACTCATACGCGTAAGGTGTGTGTGCGTGTGTTTATAAGGATGAGTATGCGTGCGTATGTATGAGTTTGTGTATGTACTATGCTTAAAAAAAAGACCACATGGTACTGAGTTGATCCACTGAAGACGACGCTCTCTTCTGCCTCCCATAATAAAGCGAACCAAGGGTTACCCCCTTGTGGGTTCCCTCTAAGGGTCACTTTGGTTGCCCTGGGAGCGCCCATACGTCCACCCGCCACCACATGTTGTATGTTGGACGCTTTCTTTGGATTTCCTTTTTACGTGCTTTATAGCTTCAGTTTTTTTCCGGGAATTTTTAGATTCCATCTAGTTTCCACTTTGTTCTGACGGGGTCATTTTTGTGCGAAAAAATATATTCTTTGCTTCCATGAGAAGAAGGAAATTTTTTGTGCTTTCTTGGGAAGCATAGATTTGCTTCCGCGAGAAGCACCGGGAAAATAAACTTTGCTTCCACGAGAAGGGGAAAGTGCAACTTTGTTTTCTATTTTTTCTTCCAATATTTCTTTTTGTTGTTGATTTTCTATATGAAAAAGGTTGTCGAAACTTATTAAGATGTGATCTAGTTTTGAATACCTCGACGTGAGAAATCTAACAATGAAAACGGTTCTGGACACACGGTTCAAGATATAAAAAGCTTTGATAAAAAATCTATGAAGAAAAGGAAAACTTCCAGATAGGGAACAAGTAACGCACATGAAGTGCGCCATTTGTTAAATCATAGAAGATGAGAGAGTGCCCTTTGCAAGGGGTACATATTAACTTGTGATTTCGTAGACTCACTCGGCAAGTGCCGAGTGGTAGAGCGAGAACGCTGATGGGTCATGGTGTACCTAGTGATGCGGGCGAGTGCTACCACCGATTCGGGCGGAGACGTGTCAAATTGGATAGGAGGTCTCACTGCTTGGTATATGCCGATCCGAGGGGTTCTATATGTCGCTTGCTGCGGCCGCGAGCTCTCCTTCGCACAGGGTGCCTCCTTGACTGGGTCGGCCCATTTGCAGATTGCACAATAAAAAATCCCAAAAAACAAGAGTGCGTGAGAGGATCAAACACGGGACCTCCTAGTCAGCGCCTTTGGCGCGGCCTAGGGAAATCAGCGCTCAAGGCATGGTGCGCGTATGGGCCGGCCCAAAGAAAGGCTACCGTTCCCTTGCCTCGCTATGATCAGGAGGGTCATTGGCTTTTCTCTAAAAGAACGAGGATATAAGACTTCTTTTTCCTGTTCGCACAGTGACATGGCCGTTGGTTTTATATATAGTTTAATTTAAAGAATTGGTGCACTCAAAAAATAAAACAAACCACAAAGTCGAAAAAACGTATAATTTTAAGACAAGTTTGCGATTTTTGAAAAAAAAATTGATTTTGATTTTTGTTCGTAAATTTGCAAAAAAGTTCATCAGAATTTTTTTTAAAAATATAAAATTTTGAAAAAGCTCATCCAATTTGAAAAGAAAATCACAGATTTTGAAAAAAAGTTCATCAATTTTGAGAAACAAGTTCATTGGATTTGAAAAACAGTCATGGATTTTTGAAAAGTAGTTCACAAATTCAAAAAGGTTCATGGATGTGAGAAAAGTTCAGCGATTTTGATAAAGAAAATCACAAATTTGGAAAAAATAAAAATAAAAATGAAAAAGAATAAAAAAAATAATAAATAAAAGAAAAGAAAAGAGGAAAACACAAAAGAATAAAAGGATGTAACTAATCACATTCGGGTGGTTGCCTGGTTGCGTACCTTAAGCAGGCGCTAGTTGGAGAGGTCGTGGGTTTCGAATTATATACATCTCGCGGTCACTTTTTTTCTTTTAGAAAACAGAAATTTTGTTTTGAAAAACAGAAAAAAAAAGTAGGATGGGTCGTCCCAGGAGACCTGCTACTTGTCGGCTCACGTGGCTGGCTAGTTGAGCTAAGGAAGTTTCAGCGACTAATATGCAGCAGGGAACGTTAAGAACTGCTAGTACTCACAGATTTGAGATAAATTTTTTTAACTTCAAAGCACATTTGTTTGGAACAAAACAGAATATATTTTGAAACATGAACCTTCGTTAAAATTGTGAATATTTTTTAAAGAAAACTCAGACAGTTTTTGAAAAATATCAAATATGCATATGTATGGGCGTCTGCGTCTGCACTGTGTTTAAGAAAAAAGAAATAATTTTATATATTCAGTCTAAAAGAAGAAAATGAAATTTATCACATGTTGCAATTTTATTTTGACGATTTTCTAATAAAAGTGTGTGATTGCTGGGTGCTGGTCTGCTCGTTCAGATCCATGTCCTACTGCTGGGTGCTCGTCTGCCAATTAATGGGTGCACCTTTGTTGGGTGCCCGATTAT
The DNA here is from genome assembly GCF_002162155.2 of Triticum dicoccoides. Taxonomy (NCBI): domain Eukaryota; kingdom Viridiplantae; phylum Streptophyta; class Magnoliopsida; order Poales; family Poaceae; genus Triticum; species Triticum dicoccoides. Next base: position 429,539,164 of record NC_041391.1, on the reverse strand, counting down.
GACTATTCCTCCAGCTAGGGGTCCTCCACTTGTCCGCTTTCATATCTGCCCCCATCATGGGGAATGTTCATCCCGTCTCGTTGTCTACCGTTGTCTCGCTTGGATGAGGCATTCTTGCAAGCATTAACTGGGCAGGCACCGACGGACAAGCGTTCCATAGCTACCATCCGCGACCGAACAAGCCCCATCGCGACTATGTGAAGACGTAGTCGGTGTTGAGGAAAACAATGAACGTGACTCAATGGCTAGAGGTAAAGGACGACGTGGACTGCTACGACAATTACTGTGTGTCGTCCGGACTGAGGTCCTAGGATCCGTAGTAGTAGGGCAACTTTAGTTGGGACGGCCAGGGCCGCACCAACCTGACGGCGCGCTTTGCCGGATGAGGTCTGCCCTGATCGGCCATCGCCGTATCACCCATCTTCTTCTTCGCCTTTGACGAGTCGGGTGTTGCGTTCCACGGATGCGGCCTTGCGGGCAGCCGCAACTCTCGGGTCATCCGGCTCCGGTGGGACGATGATTGTCTCAGTCAAGTCCTCCAGCAGCGGCTCCATAATGGCAGTGGACGACTGAA
>NC_041391.1:429524317-429538172 GCF_002162155.2 Triticum dicoccoides | reverse complement strand
GGAGGGGCGGATGTAGTGGGAAAGGGCGGACTTTTACGGGGAAACACTGCTGAAAATGTCCAAATAGGCGGGCTCTGACTCAGTTTTGGATGTGTCGGGCATGTCAGAGTCCGACACGACAGAGGTGCAGACTCCCGCAAACCCCCCCTTCGTTGGTGCCAGTTGCGAGATTTCAGACATCCGGATCGTTCCCGCACAATCTTGGTGGCCATCATTGGATGACAAAAAAATTACCAGCCGTCCAATCTTATCATTTTGCCGGCGATTTGGTGAACAAGGTTGGAGTTGTCACCCGGACTCTCGCCTCCACCATGACTGTCATCCGTGTGGGATGTGCCCCCTTGATGGAGAGGAGGAGGAGGAGGCAAGGCGACCCGGTCAGAGGTCTGGAACTCGCCGGCGGCAGCACAGACGGTGCTACTCCTCCCTCACCACCAATCGATTAGAACTTGCGGCGAACGACGATGATTTTTTTCTTGCAACATCCTCCCTGTTGCAGGAATGATTTCTGCAACATTCCTGATGTTGCAGAAATTTCTTCCGTAAAACCTATGCAAAGGTGATGCGTCGGCGAGACGAGACGAGGATCGCGCATGCGTGGGAGATCTATCTTCTCCAGGCCATGGGGCCGGCCAGGTGTTGACTGGTGCGGTGCCCAGTCCAAGAAAAGATGTACAATCATGACCGGCATCGTCAGCATCAAAAGATCATAAAGACCGGCACGATTCCGAGCTACAATGATGGTCGAGCACCACTCTTTGCTTTCTTGGAGTCAGTTCTATCTCGCCATGGGAACGGACAGGGGCCTGACCTGACCACCACGAACTTCCCCCCTCATGAGGTCAACGAGGAGTACATGATGAAGAGTTCGAAACATAGGCAAAGGCGAGAAAATTACATCTACAGTAACTGAACTTGACTCTAGGGTTCACTTTGGTCACTGTATTCACGAAATCGCAAGTTACGGTCACCGGGCTCGCTGAACCGGGTCACTATACGGTAACCCATACCGTTTCGGCTCGTATCGGCCCGATTTGACCAGAAACCCGCTTTGAAAGCAGAGGCAAGAAAAAAGAGAGAGCAAGAACTTGAGGCCAAGAAGCTTGCAGCAGCAGCTAAAAAACAAGAACTAATGGAGGCAAAGAAGAGGGCTGCAGAAGAGAAGAAAGCAGCAGCAGAAGCAAAGAAAATTATTGCACTGCAAAAGAAAGCAGCTGCTGCAGCAAATAAGCACAAGAAAGTTAACATGTTTGATGAATTCAGGTCCTGAATGACCATTTAATGTAATGGATGAAGTATTTTGCAATTTCTAGATGTTAAGACAAGTTCAGTTACTGTAGATGTAATTTTCTCTTCAGTACTATATGCTTTTCAAATACTTATGTGTGTTATCAAGGAGCTATGAATGACCAGTTTCTGTTATGCTAAAGAAATGGTGTTATCAAATTCATGTTCTTCATTTGTTCAACAGTAAAATGCATGTTCAGTTCAGTACTGTTCTGTGTTATCAACTGCAAACTTTTAAATTTCAGTCGTATTCCTTCTTGTCAGTGTTCAACATGTTATTAAATGCATGTTCAGTAAAGGAAGAAACATTTTCCACTTCTCCAATTTCCAACAGCAAAGTTGTCTCCACACAAAGGTTTCTATTACCACTGACATCAAACAACACAAAAGTCTCCTTCTTACTTAGCAATTGCCAACATTGACAACAATCACATCCTAACTAGAACTAACACTAACACAAAGAGAATTGCAAATAGCAGTACAACTGCTATCTTCATTACAACAACCAAGTCTGTAACATCTCCTGGAAGTGATTTTAGCAGCAGCAGCATCTTCATCATATCTTCAGGATCCACTTCTGTCGTGTTCTTCTTTTTCTTCATCTCTACTACTTTACTATCCACAGATTCACCTCTCAGATGTCCATTTACCTTCAAATAATCAATGTAACTAGCTTCCCAGTGCCAAAAGTTGCAAGGTTTCTTCCCTGCCTATTTGAAAAAATCAAGAACAAATCTCAAAATCAAATCAAGAACAAATCTGAAAATCAAATTAAGAAGAACAACATCCAGTCAATGTTCTTGTGCTAACCTTATGATTCATACACTTGTACAAGATCCATCCAGGATGCTTTTCAGTGGTGGACTCAAACCGCCTAATCTGGCGAATCTTGCAATCAGGGCATTGGATCAAAGGAAGCCAACCCGCACCGGCCCCCGATGAGCTACCCGCGCCGGACATGGGAGCAGAGGATGCAACTGGAGATCTCATGCAACTGTTGGATCCAAGCGACAGTGGAGGGGATGAGAGATTGCGCTAGGGATTTAGTAGTCGGATGAGGGGAACGAGAGGGGAATCGACAGGGGAGGGGAGAGGATGAAGAAACCCTCGACGTGTCATGTCCAGCTGGCGAGTCAAAGCGGGTTTCTGGTCAAATCGGGCCGATACGAGCCGAAACGGTATGGGTTACCGTATATTGACCCGGTTCAGCGAGCCTGGTGACCGTAACTTGCGATTTCGTGAATACAGTGACCAAAGTGAACCCTAGAGTCAAGTTCAGTTACTGTAGATGTAATTTTCTCGGCAAAGGCTGTGCGTGGCTATGGTTGTTAGATCATCACAAGATTCTGGAGCTAGCACCACTTTTGGATGAAAATATCCGCCGGCCCCAGAGTAGGAGTAATCCATATCACGTTCTTTTCTTTTCTTTAAGTGTTCTTGCTAAATGTCCACATATCTTTTATATCCAACACCGTGCATCAAATGTGTCTGGACGTCCAGGCATCCCAATTCCACAAACCTAAAACCCTGTCCGTTCGTCATGTAGGCGCCCGACTGAGAGGACCCACCTAAAACCCTCGCCGCTCGTCAGTCTCTTAGAGCAGACGGGACCAGGTGGCCGCCTGCCGCATTCCTGTTGGTCAGATCGACGTGATCGGGTGGCTGACCGACGTTGCTTCAATGGGGGCGCCGCGTTCAGAGCAGCCTCTCCGACCATTGTGCTCGCATTGAAGCGGAGCCGGTTAGCCTGCTTTGCTCTGATTATTTAAGCCAGCCGACTGCGCCGTCAAATCTTACCTCCTCTTCTCGACACGACGCCGTGATGGGCAAGTCCAGCAATGGCAGCAGGTGGTTCTCCGCGTCAGCAGGAGGATCTGCGGAGAGCTTTGGATCATGGTGCCACCACACATGGTCACCGGCATGTCAGGGTCCACCGCTCTGACAGTCAAGATGGATGCGGTGCTCTCGTCAGACGAGGAGGAGCAGCAATAGAAACTGGCCCTCCTCGTTGAGACCGCGCGTACGAATGAGGAGTTTGCGATGTAAATGTCGTTGCTCCTCGAGCAGTCTTACCACGACCACGGTCCGGCGCCGCCCTCACCGTCCAACCACATATCCAAATCAGATGTCACATCAAGTTGGAGTGATACGTCTCAGATGGGTGTTGTTTATTTTATGTTGCATGCCATTTTCTTATTTTTTATACGTGCTCTGGTACGTTTCTATCAATTTTTATTGGACTAACATATTAATCAAATGCTCAGTGCCAGTTCCTGTTTTTCGATATTTTGTATTTCAAACAAATTTGTTATTTTAACACCTAGAAAAAATAGATTACAGAGTTTTGAACAGGGTGACACCTAGGAGGTGGGGCCCACACCTAGAGATGCCTAGGGGCCCTAGGTGCCTCTTGTTGGCGCCTAGAGGCTACAAGAAGCTTTTAGAGCCCTCCTTTTACCGCAATCTTGTCCATGAAGTTTCTAAACCGCCATAAGAATTTCAGATATCTTCGGAGTTACGGATCTTCGGGAATGTTAAAAACAGATCATGGCATTTTAATTCGAGATCATGGCCTTCGTAAATTATATTTAAAGGGGATATCAATCTTTGTTGTGCTTTTCAACATATAATATATTAGACAGTCACGACTATAAATTTGTATTCGAACACAAAAAGAATTTGAATTTAATTGGTATAATAAACATGAATGCTTGTCCCCAAAGTTTGAATGTACTGTCAAAACACCATCTCCTTGGCACGCGACCGATACTCCTAGGCCGAAATCGCCAGCGCCTAACATTTGGGACACGCAAAATTGCCGATGTATCCCCAACGAGCATATATCGTCACAATGTCCAAAAATCTAAATTGGTTATGTTTGTAACTTCCATCATATTTCGGACAAGCGCATCGCTAAGACATGTTTCTCCATATCATGGCCTTTTTCTTGATAAAAACGTATAAAATGAAGCATAGATGAGACACTGTTTAGCGAGGAATTTGTGGATGGCTTGGGCTATCCTCATACACTTTGGTCTCCAATTCCCTCCCATTCCACCATTCATACACCATGGTCGCCAAAACACCCTCTTCAGTAGCCTTCAAATCCTAATCCCCTCCATCTGCCACCCTACCACATCCGATTCATGGTTGATCTCCTCTACCATGCCGAAGCAGCTTCCCAAATGTCTTCCACTACAAGAGCTCGACGTCTCTAATCCACGGTGTCGAATGACGATCCATGCACCTCGTCTTCTCGCTTCAGCCTCACTGTCTTCCACCTTGCAGCGCTGCTCCTACGAGTGACTCATCCACCACACCATACTTATCCCCTGACGCCGCCGTCTATCGCCCCATATCTGCTTCCCTGCCGTTGATAGTCGTCACAACCACAAAAACCTCAACCTCTCAACAAATCAAGTTGAGCCCTACACACCACCGCAAGAGAGGTGATACTCTTTCATATATTCTTAAGTTATTGATCTCAGCCCAGAAAACAGATTATCACTTGTTAATGTACTTTCCTGTCGATCTCTTAGAATCTTAGTTCAAAGCAAAGATTGGCCGCGAAGTTGCCTTGTGCGGTTTGTAGCTTCGAACCTGCCATGGCACAGTCACACAATACAAACTCATATTTTCCAGTCAAGTTCACTTTCCAAATTTTACCCGTGATGATTAGGGTCACCCCCTTTTATGTTTTCTACTACCAGTCTAGGTGCTTGGTGTCTTACGTGCACTACTTCACCCATCAAGTTAAACAACATGCCACCGTGGTTGCACTTGCATCTTGTAATGATGTATTGCATTGCTTCTACTTTGTTTCACGGTCATATGCTTAGTTTACACATCATATGTGTGGATATCTCACGTCTTCCTGTTTACTGCACTTATTTCATCTGTCATCATATCATGTTTTTTCATTCAAATGTCGCTCTTGTTTATCGGACATCCAAACGGACGAGGTTGATTGCAGACTCCAAAGGAGTGCAAAAAAAGTCTTTCTAAAAGATAGTGCTACCTGATAAATCAGATAGTACCCCAGTTGCTGAGGAATATAAAAACAATGTTTGTCTTTACTATAATCTTTCCATGATGGGAATATGCACACATAGTTCCTAACAAAAACGAAAGCATTTCATGTTAAACCGGGAAGAAAGTAATGTTATTCATGGCTCGATCGAACACATAAGTAATTCTCATTCTTTTACATAGATGAGGGCCGATCTAGATAGTCATGGCGAGCAAAGCTTGGTTGCACTTTTCAGTGGCACGTTGCAGCAGTATCAATGCAACATGAAAAAATGCACTTCGATGGCAAGGCTAAAAATGGAACTTTGTAGAATTTTCTTATGCCACATTTACAACCACATTGACTGGAATAACATTGTTATACACTGGTCTTGTCCCCGACATGAGATTTTCTTTATGACATCACATCAAAATTTAAACTCCCACATCTTTGCATGTGTCTTGGTGATCTCTTTTGTAGGAAAACCGTCTCAAGAAAATAACCATTCCCAAGATCGCCCTTAATAAAAGTACGTACAAGGGAAATAGACACTTGCCTCTGTAGAAGCCCTAATAAGTTAGGGTTAGCGATGAATTATTGGCTGCTTTCTGGATCAAACAACTAGTTCATCTAAATTTGTAGAAAGAGGTTATTACTACTGCATCTTGTATATGAAGAGGGGAAATATACCAATCAAAAATGTGTAGTCTAGGGCTGCATTTTCACTTCAACGGTCCAAACTCCAAAAGATGGACTAGTGTATGTTTCCACGTCTTAGGTTTCTTAGAGCATCTTCAACACCGACCCTTAAATCACCTGCATACGTCATACCGTGCGGTCTGGACGTGTTCTGCCGTCCAACGCGGGCCTGTGTCGGTCTGTCGAGCGGTCCGGACACACATTTTCCCATAAATTTGAAGCAAAGTTGGAGGGGGCTTTGCGAGAGTCCGGACAACAGCCACATAGGACTATGACACCCCGACCCACTAAATGCCCCTTCCGGTCCCATTTTCCCAATCCGCTCATTCTTCCCCTTACTTTACATCCACACTCTCCTGCTCCGACGCTGTCATTGTACCTCTCCGGCCGCCAGGCATTGCTGGACCTCTGCAACCAGTACCGACACGCCTTCTCGCCTTTTACGATGATGTCGTCCACCCAAGACCCATCCTTAGCCAGGTACACTCCGTCCCCCTGACGACGACGTCCATGGTGGACACCATGCCAGACAGGTGTTCGGTCAAATGCCATTTAGCTTATTTTCAAACGCCATGTCATTTTTTCAGAGTACGAAGGATGGAGGGGTACTCGACAATGGAGGATGAGTTATTGTGTGATGCGTGGTTGTCCGTATCCGCGGATTTAGTATGCAGGAGCACAAGGGCTCTTCTAGCCGCGCGTGCATGATTCGTTTCATGCGTGAAAGCACATGCCACCCTACGACATGCACATCATCCAACAACGCAACGTGAGTTCGTTATCATATCGATGGTACCCCATCCAGACCACCGTCACCAAGTTTTGTGACGCGATCACTCAACTGGAGGCAAGGTGGCCATTGCACGCGGCTGCGGAGGAGATCGTAAGTTTTGCTTCTTCTCGCTCAACTTATTGATTGATTCATTCATTCACTCAATGTTTTTCTATACATTGTGTAACTCGTACGCGCTGCTGTGGTGTATCACAGGATAGAAGGACAACTATTTACATACATACACTGTTGGATGAAGCTGAAGGGGCAGCATGTGTGGGACGACATGACCCGTTCAAAAAAATCTTGTTGAACATCCTGTTAATCTCGTTGAGTTTGATGTTATGTTTATCAAAAAGAGAATAAAGTTGAGTTGAACTATTTGTCTTCCCATTTACTGATGTTATGTTTATGAATGATAATTCTGTAAATTGGCGCTTTACGAGCTTCTATGGTTATCCGGCATGGAATGAAAAATATTTATCTTGGGCTGATCTTCGACAACTACATTCTCATGCTAATTATCCTTGGGTAGTCATTGGAGATTTTGATGAAATTATCTACTCTAGCGAAAAAGAAGGTGGCAATGCTAGACCAAATGAAATGATGCAGGAATTCCGTAAGTGCTTGAATGACTGTAATCTGGAAAATATGGGCTGTGTTGGTGATCCATTCACTTGGAGAAGGGGGGGACATCTGTGAAAGGCTTGATCGAGCTGTCTGTAATTTAGATTGGACAAATAAATTTCCGCGTGCTGCGATTATTAATGGGGAGCATGTACACTCAGACCATCGTCCTTTAATTCTTGACACAGATTATTTTAATACTAACTTGTTCAATCGTCGGAACGGTCGTGTGAGACAATTTGAAGCAAAATGGCTGAAAGAAGATACTGTTGAGGAGATTGTGAAAACTGCTTGGGAAAAAGCAAAGTTGGCAGGTATTGGCCCCTCTCTCGCAGCACGGACTAGAGCAGTGCAGGATGATTTACATTCTTGGGACCGAATTACTTTGAAAGGACCAAAAAGGAGAATAAATAAGTTAAAAAAAAGAACTAGAGAGGCTAAAACATGGTCCTATTAGTGGTGAATCCCGCTCAAGGCAAAATGAAATTCTAGTGCTCATTGAAAATCTTTTGGACCAAGAGGAATTTTTTTTTGTTACAGAGAGGTCAAGCGAACTGGCTGCTACATGGGGACCGTAATACTTCGTTTTTTCATAATGCTGGAACGGCCAGGAAAAAAAGGAACAATATTAGAAGACTTCTGGATGATACTAGTGTTTGGAAACAAGAAAATGATCTGAAGGAACATATTATGGGTTATTTCTCCAATCTTTTTACTTCGGAGGTTTTATACCCAAATCAGGAAGTTTTGTCTCTTGTCCGGAGTAGAGTGACCACTGAGATGAATAATGCCCTGCTCGCCCCTTATACTGCTGATGATGTTCGTAAGGCTCTTTTTGATATTGGCGATTAAAAGGCTCCGGGGCCAGATGGTCTTCATGCTATTTTTTTTATAAAAGATTCTGGCCCATGCTAGGGGATGATTTGGTGGATGAGGTCTTGCAAGCAATGAATACTTGCACAATTCCACCGAGTTGGAATGATACTGTGATTGTGTTGATTCCAAAGGTCAACTCACCCGAGAAGGTAACCCAGTTTAGACCTATCAGCCTTTGCAATGTGGTATACAATTATCTCCAAAATGTTGTTGGCACGTTTGAAGGTTTTACTGCCTGACATTATCAGCCCGACCCAAAGTGCTTTTTTGCCTGGTAGAATGATTACAGACAATGTTTTAGTGGCTTATGAGAGCTGTCATACTATTAAAAATAAGAGGGTGGGAAAAGAGGGTTTATGCGCTATCAAGCTTGGCATGCACAAAGCTTACGATCGAGTCGAATGGCCTTTTTTGAAGGGAATTATGTTGAAATGTGTCTCTACTGTTGAGTATAGGGTACGGATTAATGATGAAGAAATTGAAAGTTTCAAGCCTGCAAGAGGCTTAAGACAAGGTGATCCATTATCTCCCTACCTTTTCTTATTATGCACGGAGGGCCTTACTGCTCTCTTGGCGCACACGGAGGAGATTGGGAATATTTCGGGAGTCAAGGCTTGCAGGCCCCTACTATCACAAATCTCCTTTTTGCGGATGACTCATTGATTCTCATGAAAGCAAATCAACAAAATGCGGAGACACTTAAATCAATTTTGGACTTATATTGTGTTGCATGTGGACAAATGGTGAGTGTTGAAAATCTAGCATATTTTTAGCCCAAATAGAGTGGGGACATTAGAGAACAAATTTGCTCAATTTTGAATATCATGATCGAAGCTCTCAATGATAAGTATCTGGGCCTGCCTGCGCATGTGGGGTTAGATAAGACTGATTGTTTCCAATATCTGATTGATGGCTTTGTTACGAGAATTAGCGGATGGAAAGAAAAACTCTTATCCACTGGAGGCAAGGAAGTTCTTCTCAAGTCTGTTGTTCAAGCTATCCCAACTTATGCTATGTCGGTCTTTAAAATTCCTAAAAAAATTGTAAAGGAATAACTGACGAGATGTCGCATTTTTGGTGGGGTGATGATGACAACCAGAGAAGGATGCATTGGATGGCGTGATGGAAAATGTGTGTCCTGAAAAGCCATGGCGTAATGGGTTTTCGTGACATTCATTGTTTTAATTTGGCTATGCTGGCTAAACAAGCTTGATGTCTCCTTGAGAATCCAGATTCCTTGTGTGCCACCATTTTGCGAGCTAAGTATTTCCCTGATGGAGATTTATTGAACGCAAAATTAAAAAAAATGGATCATCCTTCACATGGCAAAGTATTATGGCGGGGGTTAATACCTTAAAACATGGCTATATTTGGCGAGTTGGAAATGGTCAGAAAATTGATATTTGGGAAGATGCTTGGATCCCTAACTGTGCTAACAGAAAAGTCATTACTCCAATGGGGCAACATTTGTTGTCAAAAGTGTTGGATTTTATTGATCCCTCTTCGAACAGGTGGGATGAGGATCTCATCAGACAGACCTTGTGGCCCGTTGATTCACAGCGGGTTCTTGCTATCCCTTTGTCTCAGTTTGATATGTCAGATTTTGTTGCCTGGAGTCATACTAAGAATGGAATTTTTTCTGTTCGATCTGCATGTTTTGTTGAGTGGGATCATCAACATGGAAGGAAACTTCGTCGTACTAATGAAATGGGTCAAACAAACTTTAATCCAATTTGGTGTAAGATTTGGAATTTATCTTGTCCAGCGAAGGTGATTTTTTTTTATTTGGCGGACGCTACATGGTACTCTTCCGTGTCGTGTTACGCTTGCTAATAGACACATGAAAGTTTCTCCTTTATGCCCTTTTTGTGCTTCTGGTTTAGAAGACACGAAGCATCTATTGTTTCAGTGCCAGAAGGCAAAAGAGGTCTGGAGAAGGCTTGGCTTAGATGAGATCATTGCTCAAGCTTGTGAAGTTGATCGTGCTGGAGAGGCGGTCCTTGGTTTTTTGTTGCACCTGCCTGACCAAGATTTATCTATTATGGGGTTTCAGAATATTCGGGAGATGGTTGCCATTACATCTTGGTATTTGTGGTGGGAAAGACGTAAATTAGTGCACAATGAGAGAATTCAAGATGCAAAACAGATTTCAATGGGGATACAAGCCCTTACGGCTAATTATATTGTTGCTTCGAGTCCAAGGGCTTCTACGAAAAGAGGGGGTTGGACTCGTCCCCCGGTGGGATTTGTGAAACTTAATGTTGATGCTTCCTTTGATCATGATCTTCTTAGGTGCGGCTGGGGCTGTCTTGAGGAACGATAAAGGGATTTTTATTGCAGGGGTACTTGGAAAATTGATCATTGCATCGATGCTCTAACAGCAGAGGCTTGGGCTCTCAGATTCGGTCTTTCACTAGCGCAACATGCGGGTTGCAATCGCCTTGTTATTAATTCTGATAATTTGGAGGTTATTGAGACGATGAATAATGGCGGACGGTCAGCAGGAGCGGCAGCGGCAATTTTTTATGATTGCTATTTTTGGCGTGTGATTTTCCTACCTCTAGGTTTGAACACTATAATAGGGAAGCCAGTAAGGTTGCGCACGAGCTTGCTAGGTTGGCTAGATTTTCTTCTATTGTTGATTGGTTTGAGGAGCCTATGATTGAGACTGTACCTTTCCTCACAACCGATGTATCTGTTATTTCGTTTGAGTAAAGTCCATATGTTTTTCAAAAAAAGAATCTCGTTGAATTTGAACTATTGTTGTACTAGACTTATTTGCATGCTATTTATGGATGATTTATACTACTTTCTATCCAAACTTTGATGAATTCTGTCGGTTTTGCATGAATTTCGTCCGGACTACTGAAATGCGGGTTGAAATGTATGCGGGTAACGTTGGATGGCCGGCTCCCGCATCTGTGTCCGCGGACGAATGCGGGAGCAAATTTGCAGGTCATCGTTGGAGATGCCCTTAATACATGTCTGAAAAGAGGTTTTTCGCAAGCAGCAAAGAGGACAGATACTTCTTCCTGGAAAGAGATACACATTTACTCTCCCTGTTTTGAATTATAAGATGAACTATAAGATGTTCTAACGTTTTTTTTGAATCGGATGTATATTGTAATTCATATAGAAATATCCAAAACATTATAGTTTGAAACAGAGGTGATAGTTCATTTCATTCATGAGAACACAAGGCACATACATCTTTGACTTTGTCCCACTCCCATCCATAACCGATGCAACGAAATGGGACAAGACCACGTAACAAGGGACAACATGAGCCCAACATCAGGCTTAACATCACATCGTCACAACCACCATGGCTGACACTAGCAACTACTAACATGATCAGGAAAGCTCTCTCACTCTCATACTTGAGGGACCTTTATTTTGCCCTACCATGGAGCGGCACAAACATTAACCAAAGCAAGGAGCCAAAAAACACACCCCCACTCGGGCCATTCCAGACATAAAACCTTCCGGAAAATTAGTGTTTCGCGACGAAAATTAATGAACAGTGAAACCATTCCTGCTCTACTAGTTAGGGCGGCGATATGGCGGACCGCGCCCTACATCTGGATAAAAGGCTGACGCGGGTTTTGCGTGACCTGTGCCGCGACTGCTCTCGCCGCGCGGAGCTTCATATCCTTGAGGGCAGGGTCCTCGAGAAGGAGTACCTTGTCCTTGTCCCTCACCCCAACCATGTGGAGGTGGTCCGTGTCCTCCCTCTCCTTCCCCTTGAACAGCAGCCTCTGCTCCCTCGGCTCCAGCCCGGTCACCATGGACAGCATCACCTTCAGTTCCCCTGCAATTTGATAAACAAGCTTCTTGTTACATTCTGAAACCCAAACTATATCCTAGGCTTTGCACACACACACACACACACACACACACACACACACACACACAAAAACTGTATCCTAGGTAAGGTATAAACAGTTTGCTTGCTAGGAAACAAAAATGCAGTATGAAGGTTCGACCATGTGTACGGTTCTGTCTGCCTCTCATGCGTGTTATCAGCCACCGGCAGATGCATACAGTACCTAGGTGAGCATGTGATGCCATACATTGTCTTCAGTATGGTGAACTAAATGTGCATGCATGTCAGTTGTATGCATTTTTTTAGTCTCTTCTGCATCAACATTGCGTAGTTCGGCAGGAGTAGTGTACTGTACTGTACTAGTTCTGACTTCCGAAGAAGACGGACTGGGCGGTGGCAACTGTCCTTTTTATTATCTAGAGCAGGACAACCTTGCATTCTGAGTTGTCAACTGTTGGTATTTTTAGAGTAGAATAAAAAATTAGGGAAAGGTAACGTTATGAGTTTTGCTTCAGTCTCACACTAATTTTTATTTTATTTTAAAGGGAAACAACAGGACTCTGCAGTGTATTCATGGGCAACACATCTGGGAGAAAAACTATCCTTTATTTGTCGAATTACGTCGATCTACAGAAGCATTTTGCAAGTGAGGATGTGAAGTAAAACTTGAGTGGTGCATATGCTACTGCGTTGGCATTTACTTCACACGAAACTGCTATTATGGGTGATGGGTTCTTCTCAACTGAATCGTCCAACATCTACCAAACAACAACACTAACTGATGCAAGAGAATGAGAGAAAAAGAGGCTGCGGCGTTGTGTGATTTGTTCTCTTACACTTAAGCTCATACTCTCCAAAATACGGAGCAGGACAAAAATGAAAGGTATCTGAAACCTATCAGTTATAAGTTTCAAAAATACCCCACAGGAAAAAAAACTATCAGTTATAGGAACTACTCGCATAACCTTAAAATCCAAATAGAATACAAGAAAAATAGATAGAAAAGAGTTGTCTCAAGAAAACAGATTATGTATACTCACCAAAAGTGCGTGTGGCCCCAATGGAGACATCATGCCATGAGAATCCAGTGGACACCCTCACCATGATCACCTCCTCCGCCCGCCCCCTGTCCCTCTTCTGCACCAGCATCCCACCCGGTCTCACCTCCCACTCTATCTCCCCACCGCCGCCGACACTGCCATGGCCGCCGCCAGCACTCTGACAGCTTTCAGGTCGTGATCTACACACACGCGATCTGTGGATGCCTCGATCTGAGCCCAGGAGGAACTCGAGGACGAACAGAAAACACACACGAACACGGGAGACAGTTTTGCGACGCCTTAATTCCAGCGTCTTTTCTGTTTCTCTTCTTTTATTCAACAGGGAAAACAAACTGAGCGACTTCTACGCCACGACCCAACATGCTCGCACCATCCCACGGCTTCAGATCGTGGACTCGCTCGTGCTACGAAAACGCTAGACACGACTTGGCCGCAACGTGGACTAAGCACGCTTCTGGCCATACAGAAACATGTACGTACAAAACACGTACAGATAAACTCCTAGGTGTCTATAACTGAAACACAAAGAAGAAAGACGTACAGTCTTAGGAAACTAGGAAAGAGGACAAGGTTAACAACAACAATCACCTCCTTAAACTTGTCACTTGCCTTTCATTGCCCTCATGCCAATCCTCTCCCTCATCTCCAGAAATTTTATTCTTCCAAGCGGCTTTGTGAGTATGTCAGCCAACTGATCG
>NC_041391.1:429512341-429523873 GCF_002162155.2 Triticum dicoccoides | reverse complement strand
TGCCCGAGCACATCAGCTAATAGCCTCGCCAACCATATTCCTTGACAAGCTGCATATGCGCCCGCCATATATTCAGCTTCACATGATGAGACAGCGACGACTTTCTGTTTCTGTGAGAACCAAGTGATCAGACAAGGGCCAAGATAGAACATAACTCCACTTGTGCTTTTTCGATCATCAACATCCCCAGCCATATCACTGTCACTATAGCCATACAGGCGCAATGCTGTTCCTTCCTTCCTCTCATAACAGCACCCATAATCCAGTGACCCCTTCACATATTTAAGGATGTGCTTGACAGCAGCCAAGTGTTCACTGGTTGGTTTCTCCATGAACCTACTGACAATACCGACAGGGAAAGCAATGTCCGGTCGTGTATGAACTAAGTACCTGAGACTTCCAACAATGCTACGGTATTCAGTAGCATCTACTAGTGGAGCTGTACTGGTTTTCCTCAATTTCAGTTTGGGTTCCATCGGCACATGTGCTGGGTTACAGTCCATCATTCCCGCCTTCTCAAGAATTTTTGTAGCATAGCCTGACTGACAGAGAAAGATGTTCCTTGGACTTTGTCATACTTCTATTCCAAGATAATATGACAGCAACCCCAGATCACTCATACTGAATCTGTCTTTCATTTGCTTTTTGAAAGAAGCCACTTCTTCAGTGCTTGTTCCAGTAATGATTAAATCATCTACATATACTCCAACCAGCAACTTGGATGTGCCATGACACTTCTTGTATAGGGCGTGTTCCAGAGGACATTTTTCAAAACCTAGTTGCACTAGAGTTTGATCCAACTTTGTGTTCCATGCCCTTGGAGCTTGCTTCAGACCATACAAAGCTTTGCTCAATTTCAGAACTTTTCCTTCCTCTCCATTCACTTCAAACCCTGGTGGCTGTGACACAAACACTTCCTCAGAAAGTTCACCATTTAAAAATGCTGACTTTACATCCATATGATGTATTTCCCAACCCTCCTGAGCTGCAAGTGCAATGATAAGTCTGATGGTTTCCAAACGAGCAACAGGTGCATACACCTCCTCAAAGTCAATTCCATGCCTCTGAACATATCCCTTGGCTACTAACCTGGCCTTATGCTTCACTACGTTGCCATGTGAGTCCTTCTTCAATTTAAAAACCCACTTAAGACCAATTGGCTTTGTACCTGGTGGTAGATGCGTGAGCTTCCAAGTCTTATTTTCTTTAATGGAGCTCAACTCGTCCTGCATTGCACGCCTCCAGCATGCATCTTTGCTTGCCTCCAGGTACGAGGTTGGTTCAGCCATTCCCAACATACACAAGCTATATTCATCACCATCAATCTCGAAAGTTTCATCATAAATATCGTCGAGCAGCCGGTACCTTTGTGGTCCTTCTGACGTTGTTGGTTCTGAAACATTTGTTGGTGGTGATACAGAGTTTGGGGATGACTGCACCGCCGTCATCGGGGTCTCTGGTTCAGCTGTACTTTCAGAACTTCTCACCTCGTGATCAACCTGCAATTTCCCAGGTATTGGAGATGGCATGGGCACGCCAACGTCCAGATGTGCACCATACTGAACTGTGAAGGTAACACTACTCGGCTGTGTCGGTTCAGTCTTCTCTGAAACCCAATCCCACTGTCCATCTTCTTCAAATACTACTTCACGAGAGATGTGCAGTTTGTTTGTCCTTGGATCAAACATTCTGTATGCCTTTGAATTTGGCTCATACCCAATGAAGATCATGACCGAACTGCGATCAGCCAGCTTGGGAAGATGTGCACCAATTTTCTTAACATGTCCAAGACATCCAAATGTGCGCAGAAAATGCACATCCGGTTTCTTCTTGTACAGAGCCTCATATGGAGTCATATTTGGGACACTCTTAGTTGGTGCACGGTTGAGCAGAAAAACTGCAGTGGCTACAGCTTCACCCCAGAAAGTACCTGGCAATTGTTTGTTCTTCAACAGGCTCCGCGCCATCCCCACGACAGTTTGGTTTCGGCGTTCAACCACACCATTTTGTTGCGGCGAGTACGGAGCAGTGAGGTGGTGCTTGATCCCCAAATCTTCACAGAACTGAACAAACTCCCTTGAGGTGAATTCGCCTCCTCTATCTGTCCGAAGTGCCCTGACAGTCAGTTTCAATTCAGTCTCAACTGATGCCTTGATCTTCTTCACTGCACCTAGTGCCTCATCCTTGCTTTTGATGAGCACAACCCACATATAGCGAGTGCAATCGTCCACTATCAACAAGAAGTACTTTTTCCCACCAAAAGTTGCTGGAGAAATTGGGCCACAGAGATCTCCGTGCAACAGCTGCAGAGCTTCGTCTGCGCGAAAGTTAGCTTCAGCAGGAAATGGTCTACGGCGCTGCTTAGCGACCAAACAGCCATCACAAAACCGATCACCTTGATCTATCAATGGTAAACCTCTCACCATCTCCTTCTGACCTAAAATTCTTAGCGCTGAGAAGCTCACATGACCATATCTTGCATGCCAAAGCCATGCGTCATCACCTGACTTGGACAGCAAACACTCTGGCAATGTGATGTCAATATGAAACACATACAGCCGGTTTTTGGTTCTTCTCACTTTAGCTAGCACCTTGCACTCTCGGTCTTGCACCACCATCACTCCATCCTCAACTGAATATTTGCAGCCTATCTCGTCAAGCTGGCCGAGGCTAATGATATTGTTTTTCAGCCTCGGTATGTAGTACACCTCAGTCAAGATGCGGTGATCACCAGTGTATGCCTCAAACAAAACCGAGCCTCGTCCCTCGATCTCAACAGTGGAACCATCTCCAAATTTCACTGCACCACGAATGGAATGATCGATCTCTGCAAATTTGTTTAAGCACCCAGTCATATGGTTGCTAGCCCCGGTGTCCAAATACCAGGCCTTATCCATGCTTCCCTGCAGCTTAGGTTGTACTTTGTCCTCGTGCAGCATCACAGTTTCACTCACTGTCTCTGTCACCTCAACCAGAGTGCACACCTCTGTCAACAACAGTGCTGGATCCTCATCAACTTGCTTTTGCACAAGATTGGCCTTCTCTCGCTTCGGTTCCGGGCAATCAGAGGCGAAATGACCATTGACATTGCAGTTAAAACACTTAACTTTTGAAATATCAAACTTACGATGCTTTTTCTGCTTGCCCTTCCCATTGTTCTGGCCATGGTCACCACGCCCTTTGTCCTGGCTGCCGCCTTGTCCTCCGCCTCTCTTTGCACCGGAACCTGAGGCACCGCCACTGTCAATCGATTTCTTTCCTTTCATCAGCGATTCGAGGGCACGTGTGACGAGCATCAGCTGCTCATCCTTGTCGCTGCGGTTCTGCCGGCGCCCGCGCTGGTTCTCCTCGAACGCCGTGAGGCGCCCAACTGCCTCCTGCAGAGTCATCGTCGACATGTCACCCCACTGCTCGATGGTGTTGACGATGTCAGTGAAGCGATCCGGGACGGCGCTGAATAGACGCTCCACCACGGCCTCTTCCCCAAGGGTGACGCTGAGGGAGCGGATCTCGCTCACCAGTGTGGTGAGTTTCCTGGCAAACTCCGGGATAGTTTCCCCGTCCGCCATGTCGAGGCGATCGAACTGCCTTTTCAGTTGCCGCGCGCGTGCCTTCTTCACGCGATCCTCTCCGACGCGGGCACATCGGATCATCTCCCACGCCTCCTGCGCGGTGTCACAGTCCGCAACCTGCAGCATAACATGATCCGGGACGGACTGGGAGAGCGCCGCGAAGGCCCCCTCGTCCGCCGCTTGGTCGTACTCACCGGAGCCATCAATCGCCGACCAGACACGTAGCGCCTTCATCAACACTTTCATCTTGATAGCCCACAAAGAGTAGTTCGTGTCCGTCAGCATGGGGTACTGCACGGGCACATTGGTGGCTCTCGACGGAGCAGCCAGCACCACGGCGCCATCACCGTCACCTGTGCTCGGCCTCCTGGCTGCCGGCGGCGTGTACTTTCCGCCACCGCTGCCGCCGCTCTTCCCGTCGCTCTTCTTAGGAGACGTATCCCCCATCTCCACCAATCGCCTCCGATCACCGCCGCCGGACGCCGCAGGAACCTAGAAACCCGAAGCTCTGATGCCAATTGACAGCTTTCAGGTCGTGATCTACACACACGCGATCTGTGGATGCCTCGATCTGAGCCCAGGAGGAACTCGAGGACGAACAGAAAACACACACGAACACGGGACACAGTTTTGCGACGCCTTAATTCCAGCGTCTTTTCTGTTTCTCTTCTTTTATTCAACAGGGAAAACAAACTGAGCGACTTCTACGCCACGACCCAACATGCTCGCACCATCCCACGGCTTCAGATCGTGGACTCGCTCGTGCTACGAAAACGCTAGACACGACTTGGCCGCAACGTGGACTAAGCACGCTTCTGGCCATACAGAAACATGTACGTACAAAACACGTACAGATAAACTCCTAGGTGTCTATAACTGAAACACAAAGAAGAAAGACATACAGTCTTAGGAAACTAGGAAAGAGGACAAGGTTAACAACAACACACTCGCCTTCGACCAGGAGCTCCTCTTGAACAGCCTCTTGGAGTACCTCAGCTTGATCATGGTTGCCTTAACTTTCTGTATCATGCAGCAACCGATGAAAGCTGCGTGTGGTCGTAGTGGTAGTCATGGTGCCCAGGCATGTGTGTGTGTATATATAGGACGAGGACGAGGAGCCAGGCTTGCAAAAGGGCGAGGGCGAGGGGGAGGCTTTGGAAGCGCGCGTCTGCGCAAAGAGGCCGGCCAACAAGGAGGATGCAGGCAATCTTTGGGAAGTCCATAGTGGGACCCGATGAACAAGCAAAGGAGGACCCATGTTACAGTTCTTGCGATGTGTTTTGCATGGAAAGGGCTGCACATGGGAGGGTTGGCGCCAAAAATGATGAGCTTTTGATGACACGACCGGGGCAATGACATGATAATTGGGGTGGTCGGTTTAGCTTAGGTAGCTAGGCATAAGCCTTTCTTGATTACAGTAATGCCCATCATGCATGTCTGGCCACCACAAGTTGGATAGTTTAAGGGGCCGTGCTCGCTTGGTTGCCGTTGTTTGGAACGCAAGGAAAGATGGTGATGATGATGGCGAGCGGGTGTACGTGCACAGTGTGCGTGTTTTGAGTAGCCCCAAAGGTATGTGTGATCTCAGTTTCTGGTGACGCTTTAGGGGTTGTTAAGGTGGTTTTAGCGATGCCTTTGAACCGTTTTGGGATATACTTTCTCGTCGGGAATTATTTAACGCTCAAACGTATGTATCTAGATGAGGAAGTCAAAGATTTCAGAGCACAATTTAAAAAATAAAAGAAGGATGAAACCCTTGCCTTCTGCATTATAAAGGTGAAGTACAAGATCCAAAGCCGACTTTCTCCCTTCAAGGTGAGGTGAGAGTCGTGGTGTTCCAAATGGAACATAACAAAGCTCCAGGTCTTGATGGCCTTTCCGCAGAATTCTATTAGAATTTCTAGGATGTCATCAAGACTAATCTTTTAGAATTGTTCAATTCTCTTCATGCCGACCAACTTGACCTATTCAGACTTAATTTTAGCAAGATTGTTTTGTTGCCAAAATTAAGGAGGTTGCACATATCCATCAATATAGACCCATATGTCTCCTTAATGCCAGCTTCAAAGTGGCTACTAATAGGCTCAACATGGTTGCCGGTCATGTCATCCGGCCATCTCAAACAACTTTCATGCAAGGAAGAAATATACTCGAAGGGGTAATGTTGGAGGGTGGAACCCTAAGTGAAGATCTTTCACGAATTGGAGGGGGAATCCCCAAGAACAAGATGAACACAAGATAGAAAACAAGAGGAACACTCAAACAAGTCCAATCACACATCCACTAGACCAACAATCACACAAGATCCACAAGGTACATGAACAATCAAAGGGAAACAAGATACATGGTAGAGTTCATCCCAAATCCTATGAAGGAGATGAGGGCTTGATGATATAGGTAGATCCTTCCCTCAAGGGGGGCTTGAATCCCTAGGGATCTTCTCCAATGGAGGTCTTGTACTCCAATGGAGTCTTCTCTCTCAAGAGGAATCCCACAAGGGGAGGCACATGAGCTAAGCTCTATGATTTGTGTCTATTCTTCTCCATCCTCCAAATGAGCTAGGGAAGGGGTATTTATAGTCTAGGGACCAAATAAGAGGAGGAGGAGGGGGGATACATGGGTAAAAACCCAAAAAGGCACGCAGGCCCTCGGAGTGGTGCGGGCACCCGGGGGTGCGAGGCCCGGGCACCCGGGGTGGACAGGGGCTGGTGCATAGGGGGGCCCGGGCACCTGGGACGAAGAGGGCCGGGCACCCAGCCCGGGCCGAGGGCCGGCTGGAGGGAGGCCGGGCACCCGGGGGTTGATGGCCCGGGCACCCGGGGCAGTGGCCAGCGGCTCGAGAGGGGGGCCCGGGCACCCGGGGCCAAGGGGCCAGGCACCCGGAGTGCGGCGGCTGGCGGTTGGGAGGAGGCCCGGGCACCCCGGGCCAAAGGGCCAGGCCCCCGGGGTGGGTCGGGGGGACACCCAGGTGGCGATGGCCGGGCACCCGGGGGTGTAACGGCCGGGCACCCGGGGTGTCCAGGAGAACTTGGCCCCTCCCGTGGCTTCATGTCCGGAACTCCGTCTTTCCGCACGTCTCGATGCTTCCCCCTTCTCCTTCCTCGATGTGTGCACGAGTCTTCCTCCTAGCTTCTTCGTGGTCAAGTCCTTGGTACCTAAGAAGGCACAACAAAACCATTTGAGGTAGAACCCGATTCATATGTGATTCCGAACGAAACTCGAAGAGGAAAGAATTGACCTCGTTCTCGATGGTGCGTGTGCGAGCCCTTGTCAAGGGTCCTCTCCGTCCTTGCGGTGGTGGTGAGACGTCCATGGTGATGGTCGAGGGATGCTCCGCATCATCTCCCCCCCTCCCGTGGGAGAGATCCGTCCATGGATCGTGATCTTCATCACCATGGGAAGGAGACGGCGTCGTCGTGTAGAAGTGGACAACCACCTAACACTTGTCATGTGGAAGCTCGAAATGGTCACTCTCCAATGTCGCACCGTCTTGTGATTCCTTCAAAAGGAATGAGTAGAACAAACACTTGGAAAAACAAATGCGGTTAGCATTAGAGCAAAACCAAGCATTCAAGAGGTGAGTAACCAAACAAGTGTCATCATCAAGTATAACATATGGTGTGACAAGGGATTGTGGCATGGCATGTAAGCATATAAATTGAGCACATGGAGAAGCATCATGGAAACAATCATGCAAGGGTGAGCTAAAGGTGCTAATATGTGGGACAAGTGAACAAGCATCTACCTCAGTGTCATAGCAAGCATGCATAAGACTCGCAATGAATGGTCTATGGTAGGCATAAGAGTCATTCACAACACCCAAGAAGATGATATGACTAAACACATGCAAGTGCAAGACAATCCAAGCATAATGTGCATAGGGGTAGTGAAAAACGAGTGGCACTCAACACAATAGAAAGAGAAATTGTTCATCATGTGTGAGGAAATCAAGGCAAGCATGTAGCAATAAATGGGACATGGCATATGTGAATAAATGACATTGTTGCAACCAAACATGTGATAGGAGCAAGTAATCCAAGAAGTGGATGCAACATGAGAAAGCAGAAAAATCAAGTCGTGCAAACTAGTGGAGCGAAGATGCAACACATTAGAGGAAATCATGGCAATCATGTCATGTGAGCAAAGAGTAGGCATAGGCAATGCACATGGCATATCAGAAGCACGATTGCAAAGCAAGATATCATCATAGGAATGGAGCACATAGCAAACATAGCAATAACAATCAATATCTCCACCAAGCTTGCAAATAGATATGCACGTAGTAGAATCAATCATCATGTGTAATGCAAAGCATGGGCCACAAATGCATGGCAAAGGCATAGGAATGAGCATATCATGCAAAGTGAACATGGCAATATGGGCATAAAGTGAGAAGTGGTAAATAACCCATAACCAAGTGAGAGCCATGTAGAAGAAATGCGCGAAGTCCTTGCGCGAAGAGAGCGGTGGGAAAGATACTCCATGGAATCCCAAGTCATCGTTGCTCTCTAGAGCTCGTTTTGTCAACTCATGGGATTGTGAGGTTGACAAGTATTCATGGGTACCTACACAAAAGAAACACAAACCAAAGAAATTGTGCGCGTGGTAAATGTACAAATCATCCATCATGATGTGTATGTGCACATGTGAGTTAGCACAAGATAAGCATCGCTCAAAGAAATTTGATGCATGGTATAAGAACATGGCATCCATCATGAAAGAATAGTTATTGTGTATGACACGATGGGGATGCAAATTTAGCATAGAAGTATATGGCACATCAATAGCATGTTTATTCATGGGAAGCATATTGTGCACACAATTATTGGGATCATGCAATGGATAGGATGAATAAAAATCTCCTAATATGGATGAGGAAACTATGGGGGTCTCCTCACGAGCAATAGCGGAAACATCATATGGAGAAAAGGGAGAACATCCAAAACAATGCATATCCGAAGCTAGGTGGTCATGGCATGGAAAATGAGATAAATGATGCAAAGGGAGCATATCAATATCATCACAAGAAAAACAAATGCCAATAACCATGGGCTTGTCATCTATGCCATATGTGCAAATTGGGTTTATGTTGATGGCATATGCATAGTCACTATGAAGAGATTGCAAATATGACATAGGGTTGATCTCATGCATAGCATATGACAAGTCAAGCGGATTATCAAACATGATGTGACCAAGAGAATTATCACAAGAAATCCTATGTAACATGGCATCACAACTACTAGACTCCGCATGGCAATCATCAAACTCATCATAAATGGGTAAATCATCGCATGGGGAAATCATACTAGCATGAAGCATGGTAATAGGTGGGTCAACATCATGCAAGCAATCAATGTCTAGAATGTCCACTAGTGGGACAAGAGCATCACCGTCACCTATGTTACCGATGTCATTCCACTCATGTTGTGTAGGTGAGGTGGCAAAGACCAAATGGTGGTCATCATCTTCATATTGATGGAACCATGTGGGGGGGTGCATCATATTCCACCATGGCCATCGTCTTGTCCATAGGAAGGACGAAGTCGTCGCGGGTCGGCGCATCATCATATATAGGACCTAACACCAAATTAGAAGACACAATAGAGGTAGAGGTCAAGTTGTTAGCAATGCAAATGGCCTCACGTGCCCTATAAACTCCCTCACTCTCTCTATGTGGTGGTGGCTCACTCACTCCCTCAAGGTAGGTGCACTCAATGTCACATATGGTGGAGTCACTCAAATCACTCAAGTGGTGGTGGTGGCTCTCCTCACATGGGAATTGTGGCAGCTCATCATATATGGGGCTAGTGGTGAAGTCACTCTCACTCTTAATATGGTGGCAAAAGTCACTCAAGTCATCATACGTCGCCGTGGTCGAAGGGAAAATCCCATGCTCAACCATGTCGTCGCCATCACCGTGGATGAAGGCCGAAGATGGCACATCATCGCTCTCCTCCATGACCGAAGGGAAAATCCCATGCTCGATCATCTCGTCACCGTCGTCGTGGATGGCCTTGAGAACACTTGGCAAAGATGCCAAAGTGGTGGTAGTAGTCGTAGCTCCGTCTTGTTGGTACTCATCTCGCGGTCTTCTCTTGTGCTCATGATGTCTGGCCGTAGCTTGATGTAGAGCTTTTTGGGACTTGTAGGTGTACGCATCGCGAGCGGATTCATCTTGATGGTGTTGTCATGCTCGAGCTCGATGATGTTCCGAAGATTGGCCACTTGAGTGTCGCCGCCTTGAAGATGACAAAGGGGAAGAAGACTTGTAGTTGGCTACCATGTTTCGAACTTGATCCCTTTGTTCGGCCAACTTGGTGTTGAGGTAGTCCCTTATCCTTGCTTCGTTTTGGCGAATGTCGATGGCGAGCCGCTCAATGCCTTGCATTGATCGTTGTAGTCCGAAGGTGGACGTTTTGGTGATGTAGTTGTTCGCGTTGTCGTTGTCGTGGAAGACCGGAGATGAAATGCCTTGCCTATCCATCACAAGACTCGAGTAGAGGTGAGTAGGAAATGAGATAAACAATACCAAGTTACCTTTTCCCAAAGTTGAGGATGTATCCCGTTTCACTCAATGTGAGATGAAAGAATAGTGGAATTGGTACCGGACTTGTTCACTCACACCTATCAAGTAAAGCTTATGGTGGAGCTCGGTGAGGATAGTGGCACAAAAATTTGATGCAAAATGTTAGCAAGAGTCAATAATGTTGGAAAAGATTCACAAATTCGCAAGTGAAACAAGTAGACCAATAGCAATATGTGGCACACGGAAACACACACACGGATAGATAAATGGGGTCATGCAACCAAGGAATGAGCACAAAATGTGGAATCCACGGAAAACGCTTGTGTTGCACAACTCAAGAGAGACGCTATCACGATTGCTCAATAGGCAGATACGACACTTGTGCACAACCTATAAGATGCAAAATGTATGAGCCTTCGATCCCAAGTATGTTATGTGTATGATGTTCCCGGTGTTCTTCTCAAGATGATCCAAGATGATCGGATATGACAATCTTATGTGCAATGTGGTATGATGCTATGGCTCTTGCTCACGAGTTCTTTGCTCTCTTTTCCTTTTTGCTTAAAAGCTTTCTTTTGATATGGCCACTTATGCGAAATGCACAAACCAAGATAGCAATTGTGTCTATGCGGGAACGATCTTGTGACACAAGGGATGATATGATGATACCAAGATGATACCAATATGATATGGTATGTATGCAATGAAAGGTATGGATCACTAATGTGCACAAGTAACGTTGCCGGCAATACTCAAATGGCTAGTCTCGATAGGAAAGTGACACAAAATGGGCTAAGGGGTTAACAATGTAATGGCAAGAATGTACAATGATAGGATACCAGAATACCAAGATGATATAGAGGGTACCGTTCTTGCTTACGGTTAGGGTGTCAAATTGGTGAGGTGGTCGATGTCGATGACGACCTCGCGGCAATGATGAGTGTCAGTGTTCTTGATATAGATACCAAGATGATGTAGACCCGTCCCTAAGTAGCCGAAACACCTTAGGAAACGGTAAAAAAACACGAACTCAAAATCTCAAGGAAAATGTCAAATGGTGGTAGCGGAATGCGTTGGTGGTTCCGAAGTTAGCAACGCGGAAGTGGTGGTGGTGGTTGATGACTAAGCGACCATCCCTAAGTAGCCGAAACACCTTAGGAGACTCGAGTCACCACTCAAGCAACCACAAATGCTATATGGATCGAAAATGGGTTAAGTTGCGGAAAGCGATGGTGGTATGGCGGATGATATGGTGGATGGCCTATGCAAAGGTGCCAAAATGCCAAATCTTTGATGGAGTCAAATGATGGTAAAACTAAGATGAGCAGCTCGAGCACGTCTCTAGCTTTTTAACGAGCCAAAGAACACCCAAATCGGAGTTCGGGAGTGAAAGTTATGAGGGAAAACATAAAGTGCACGCGGTTGATTGTG
>NC_041391.1:429424377-429511898 GCF_002162155.2 Triticum dicoccoides | reverse complement strand
TTGAGGTCCGGGTGCCCTGGGGTGTCGGATTTGGGCGGCGGAAATTCGTGGGAATATGGGAGAAATTGGTGGATTTCGTCGAGGGAAAGGTGGAGATGGATGGGGGGAATGCTATATCCACTTAAAACCAAGCAAATCCATAGATCAAATCCAACAAAATCTCATCAAACCAACAAATCACAATAAAAATTGGGGCTATTTTTCGTGGGGAATTTTCGAAATTGAGGGAAAACACACAAAATTAGGCTAGAAAACAAAGAGGGGAGGCTCCAATTTCGTGATCAACGTGGCTCATGATACCAAGATGTTGGAGGGTGGAACCCTAAGTGAAGATATTTCACGAATTGGAGGGGGAATCCACAAGAACAAGATGAACACAAGAGAGAAAACAAGAGGAGCACTCAAGAACAAGTTCAATCACACATCCACTAGACCAACAATCACACAAGATCCACAAGGTACATGAACAATCAAAGGAAAACAAGATACATGGTAGAGTTCATCCCAAATCCTATGAAGGAGATGAGGGCTTGATGATCTAGGTAGATCCTTCCCTCAAGGGGGGCTTGAATCCCTAGGGATCTTCTCCAATGGAGGTCTTGTACCCCAATGGAGTCTTCTCTCTCAAGAGGAATCCCACAAGGGTAGGCACATGAGCTAAGCTCTATGATTTGTGTCTATTTGTCAGGACCCCGACTCGATGTCACATCGATCTAGCTGGTAACACCTCATATCACTTTGCGGCCTCACGCACGGTATCCCCACGGGTGTCGTCTTACCTTTTCCCGGGACCGTTTGCGCCTTTTGGCTCACGTATATGATAGTGTCGCTAGCATCCATATGATAAAGAGCCCGGGCTGACATGACTAGTCGTAAACCCAAAGTGGCACAGACTTACAGGGACAGGCATCCATGACCCAGCTTCGAACGTGTCGGTCATCAGCAAGTGGGTCCGGGCTGTAGCACTGGGCTAGCAGGACTCCGGTAAACCGGGCTGTAGCGGGCTAACAGGACTCCGGTACTCAAAGCGTGACATTTCCCCGAAGGGACAGACACAGGAACGAAGAAGGACACATGCCGGCTAGCCTAAGTGTTCCAGAGCAGTAGCAAGCTACCATGGCTCAGCGGTAACACTAGGAGACATTTCCCGGTAAGAGAGGTACTAAAGATAAACAACTAGATAGTCAGATCCCACACATACCAAGCATTTCAATCATACACACAATATGCTCGATATGTGCAAATACAACGAAGCATCACAACATGACTCTATGACACAAGTACTTTATTTAAGGCTCAGTGAGCCATACATAACATACACAAAGGTACGGGTCTCACGACCCCACATACAAGTCATACAGTCATACAAACCAGCAGCGGAAGTAACTTGTCTGAGTACAGACAACTAGTAAAACAAAAGAGGCTTGGAAAGCCTAGCTATACTACGTGGTCCTTCACAAGCTCAGGGTCACCACCTGGGTCTTTAGCCTACTCGTTGATGTCAACGTCTACATAGAACCCATCAGAAGGGGTTGCAGCGTCTTCTGTAAAAATGTAGATTATAGCAACATGAGTACAAAGGTACTCAGCAAGACTTACATCAGATCCTACATACATGCATAGTATCAAGAAGGGTTGGTGGAGTTATTGCAGCAAGCCAGCTTTGACTCTTGGCTAGACTATCCTACGAGACTCCAACTTGAAATGGTTTTGCGCACACGAGTCCACTACTCACCACTTCAATACACTACCGAGGATCCACCTCCGTCTTCCTACGGAAGAGCCATCCTCGGCACTCACACTTGTCTTGAGGCTTTTAACAGTTTCCATTTACTTGTCTATGAACTGTATAGGCAACCAAGTAGTCCTTTACCGCGGACGCGGCTATTCGAATAGATCATGTTAACCCTGTAGGGGGTACTTCTTCATACACGCTCTCACCACTTACCGTCGTTTACACGACATGTACTCGGCAACCTTCAAGCGGAAGCCCAACGTGGGTGTCGGCCACGACCTACCTAATCACCTAAGCCTCCAGTCCAGGTTTATCGCCTATCCAGGTTCCATCCGCAGGGAGTCCGGCCGAGGTTTCCCATACGGCCCCGAACGATGTGAACAGGGTTCCCGAGATACCTAACGGGTATTCGGTACACCCGGCCACGTACCTACCGCATCACAGCCCACCCCTAGGTCAGCGCTGTCCACGGCCTCCAGTAGGCTACAAACACCAGAAACTACTTGCAACTCCTGGACGGAGAACTAGGGTGAATAAGAAGCCGAGAGGGTCCATTGGTTTCGGGCCCAATGCATGGTAGTAGCTGATTCTTAAATCACACATACAGATCTCAGTGCTTAAGGTCGGCTTCAATGAAACAACCCACCATGTACTCCTACATGGCCTCTCATCGATACCTTTACCAAATCGTGTTCACCACACCACTCTCATTACCGACATAATCATTTCACTCCAGCCCATCACCCCGATGAACCAGACCTGACACGACTCTAAGCATAGCAGGCATAGCAAGGTAGGAACAACACATACATATGGCTCAAGCAACTCCTACACATGCTAGTGGGTTTTATCTAGTTACTGTGGCAATGACAGGTCATGCAGAGGAAATGGGTTCAACTACCGTAGCACACAGCAGTTTGAATCGCGTTGTCTTAATGCAGTAAAAGAGAGCAGGAGCGAGAACATGGGATTGTATCGATATGATCAAATGGTTGGTTGCTTGCCTGATGGTTCGATGCACTGATACGGTTCTTCGTTAGGGTAATCACGGTACTCCTCGGGGACAGAACCTGCCGCAGAGAGCACCGATACACAAACATCACCAAACAATGTGCAACAATATGATGCATGCATGAAACATGGCAATATGAGTGTATTGGGCTAATGCAACTAAAACCAGAAGGGTTTGAACAAATTTGAATCAAGGATTCAAATTTCAAATTCAAATATGGCCTTTTAAAGTGCTTTTCCTTGTTCTGCTTAAAACATCAATTTAACTTGTTTGATCATGCATGAAAATAGTACAGATGGATAGATTGGATTTTTCTGATCATTTTTCATATATAATTTGTCTAATTTGGAGTTACAGAATAAAAGTTATGAATTTTTGAAGTTTAAATAATATTCTGGAATTTCCTGATTTAAATTAAATCCAGAAATTATAATTATTGTGCCAGCATGATGTCAGCATGACGTCAGTGGTCAACTGCGGCTGGCTGGAGTCAAACCTGACATGTGGGGCCCACACGTCAATGACAGGGGGGTTAAACAGGGTTAAATTAATTCTAATTACTAATTAGTGGCGCTGGGGCCCACTGGTCAGTGTCAGGGGTTAACTAACAGTGGTTAGCGCTAATCTAACCATCTGACCGACAGGGCCCACGCGTCAGTGACCCTGGGGGTCAAACCTCAGGTCGGACAGGTCAAACCCCACCGGCGACATGACGCCGGCGAGGCCCGAGACGGCGGCGAAAGTGCTTTTTGCCATTCCGGCAACCAAATGGACGGCGGAAGGCATCTACGTGTTGCTGAGGTTGAGCCGCGACTATTGGTGGTGGTGGTTGGGCTCGGGGTGGCCGGAGTTGACGGCGGCGAGCTCGGCTGCGGCTGCCGGAGTTCGGGTGCGGTCGGAATCGACGTTGCAGGGGGCTTGGGGAGGCGTTAGTGCGCGCTACGTGCTCCTAGTGAGGTGTGGAGCACGATGGTGTGCTCGGTTGGGTGCTACGGTGACCGTGGCCACGACGGCGACATCGCCGGCGGCGTGGAGCTCTCGGCCAAGGTGGGGCTAGGGCCTAGAGGTCGAAAAAGACCAGGGGAAAAGGGGGAAACGATCCGGGGGCTCACCGCGGGGCTGCAGAGGTGGTTAGCGGGCTCGGGGACGCGCTGGAGACGACGAATTCGACGGCGACGATGATCGGAGCCCGAAGAGGGGAACGGCGACGTGGCGGCGATGCAGGGCTTCCGGGGAGCTGTGGAGCGGTGGGGAGGAAGAGGGAGTCGAGGCGGAGCTCCTGAGCTAGTCGGGGGAGCGAGGGGTGGCCGGAGATGGCTGCTATGGCGAACGGCGGCGACGGTGGTGTTCGGCCGTGTGAGAGAGAGAGCGAGGGAGAGGAGGGGAGAGCCGGGAGAGAGTGAGAGAGAGCAGGGGGGGATCGGGACGGCCTGCGGGAGTCGTCCACGCGGCCAGGAGCTCGTCGGCAAGCAGGAGGTGGCCGCGCGGCCGTGCGCGCGCGAGCACGCAGCAGCTTCGGGGCGAGGGGAGGAAGACGACGGAGAGCTGCAGTGGTGGGCTGGGCCGGCTGCTGGCTGGGCCGGCCAGCTGGCTGGGCCGCACAGTGGAGGAGCCCAGGTAAGTTTTCCCCCTTTTTATTTCTGTTTCTGTTTTATTTAATATATCTGCAACTTTGTTGAATTAAATAAAATACCTAGGCAAGTTCAAAAATCACCAAACTATTCCTGGCCCATAGTTGGATTATTTCCAACATGAAACATTTTAGTTTGGAGATATTTGAGCATTTAAATATTTTATATTATTTTAAATGCCCAAATTCAAATATTTATGATTTAAATCAAAAACCCTAGGATGGCCTAGGAAAATGTGCACCATTTTTGGCAGAGGTTCTGAACCAAGACAAAAATGATGGGCATTTTAGAAGGGCATTTCAGGTTCATTGAAAAATTATTTTAGTAACCCTAGTTGGTTTCAGAGGGGACTGGGGGTTCTGTCATCCCCATTTCAAGTTTCTGATGAAAGAGTAAACATGATGCAACACTCTAATGCATGACTAGCTAGGTTGTGACAACTCACCCCCACTCAAAAGAATCTCGTCCCGAGATTTGGGTTCCTCCGAGAAGAAGGCGGGATATTCAAGTCGAAGACGATCCTCCCTTTCCCAAGTTGCTTCATCCTCAGAATGGTGCGACCATTGAACCTTGAGAAACTTGATATTATGACGTCGCGTGGTACGTTCGGCCTGATCGAGGATACGAATGGGGTACTCTCGATATGTAAGATTATCTTGGAGATCAAGCATTTCGTGGTCCACTCCACGGATAGGATCCGAGAAGCAACGCCTGAGTTGGGAAACGTGGAAGACATCGTGAACTCTGGAGAGGTGCGGAGGTAGTTCCAACTGGTAGGCAACTTCTCCTCGTTTGGCAAGAATGCGAAAAGGTCCAATGTAACGAGGAGCCAATTTGCCTTTGATACCGAAATGATGGGTTCCCTTCAGAGGGGTGACCCGAAGATAAGCCTTCTCGTCAACCTCGAAAGTCATAGCCTTATGTTTTCGGTCATATTGACTCTTTTGACGGGATTGGGCTGTTTTCAACTTTTCACGAACGATACGAACTTGTTCTTCTGCTTCCTGAATCATATCCGGGCCAAAGAATTGTCTTTCCCCGGTCTCTGACCAGTTAAGGGGTGTTCGACATCGTCGTCCATAGAGAACTTCAAAAGGGGCTTTACCCAAGCTAGATTGATAGCTGTTGTTGTAAGCGAATTCGGCAAACGGAAGGCACTTCTCCCAGTCCATTCCGAATGAGATAACAGAGGCTCGAAGCATGTCTTCTAGAATTTGGTTGACGCGTTCCACTTGACCACTTGACTGAGGGTGGAAAGCGGTGCTAAAGGAGAGACGGGTTCCCATAGCATTTTGGAAACTTTCCCAAAATCGAGAGGTGAAAAGACTTCCTCGATCCGAGTTAATTTCCAAAGGGACACCATGAAGGGACACTATTCGGGAGATGTATAAGTCTGCCAGCTGATTAGCGGTTATACTCTCTCGAACAGGTAGGAAATGGGCTACTTTGGAAAGACGATCGACCACGACGAAAATAGCATTATTCCCTCTCTTGGTCCTGGGAAACCCGGTAATGAAATCCATACCAATTTTATCCCATTTCCATTCAGGAATAGCTAAGGGTTGAAGGGTGCCAGCAGGCCGTTGGTGCTCTGCTTTTACACGACGACAGACGTCGCAGTTAGCAATATACTGAGCAATTTCTCTCTTCATCCTAGTCCACCAGAACCTCTGGCGTAGGTCCTGATACATCTTAGTACTACCGGGATGAATAGTGAGAGGAGATTCATGAGCTTCCTTAAGGATTAATCGCCTTAGGTTGCGCACTTTGGGAACTACTAATCGATTCCCGAAGTATACGACTCCTTGATCATTAATGGAGAAACAATTCGCAATTCCTTTCTGAATGTTCCTCTTGATGCGGGAGATTCCCGGATCTACCTTCTGTGCTTTGATAATTTGATCCGTAAGGGTAGGTTTTGCCACCAAGGTGGAGAGGAAACCTTGAGGAACAATATGAAGGTTAAGCTTCCGAAATTCCTCATGGAGAAGCGGTTGACTTTGTTGTAGCATCAGATTGTTACAATAAGATTTACGACTTAGCGCATCAGCCATGACGTTGGCTTTCCCTGGGGTGTAGGTTATTCCTAAGTCGAGGTCGGTGATCAATTCAACCCAACGTCTCTGCCTGAGATTCAAATCCGGTTGGGTGAAAATATACTTCAGACTTTGGTGATCAGTGAATATTTCGCAACGATTACCGAGGAGGTAATGTCGCCAGGTCTTAAGTGCATAGACTACGGCTGCAAGCTCTAGATCATGAGTAGGATAATTCTCCTCATGTGGGTGCAATTGCCGTGAAGCGTAGGCAATTACGTGTCGATCTTGCATGAGAATGCAACCTAGTCCTTGTCGCGAGGCGTCGCAGTAGATAACAAAGTCCTTGGAGAAGTCTGGCGGTACCAGCACGGGAGCAGAAGTCAGGCGTCTTTTCAGTTCCTGAAAGCTGTGCTCACATTGTGGAGTCCACTCGAACTTCTTATATTTCTTGAGGAGTTCGGTTAGAGGTTTGGCAACCTTGGAGAAGTTCTCGACAAAGCGACGACAATAGCTCGCTAAGCCCAGAAAACTCCGAACTTGCTTGACTGATTCAGGTGGAGTCCAATTAAGAACGGCTTGAACTCGCTCGGGGTTAACAGCAATACCTTTACCAGATATTACATGACCCAGATAGGTCACTTCTGACAACCAGAATTCACATTTAGAAAATTTGGCATAAAGGCGATGCTCTCGAAGTTTCTGCAACACTAGCCTTAGATGTTCGGCATGTTCTTCCTCGTTCTTGGAGTAGATGAGTATATCATCGAGGTAAACCACGGCGAATTTATCCAAATACTCCATGAAGATTGAGTTCATTAACCGAGAAAAGGTGGCTGGAGCGTTGGTTAATGCGAAGGACATGACGGTGTACTCGTATTGGCCGTAACGAGTAACAAAGGCCGTTTTAGAAATGTCCCCGTTTCTGATTTTGATTTGGTGGTAGCCCAACCTCAAATCCATCTTGGAGAAGACTGAGGATCCAGCGAGCTGATCATACAGGTCGTTGATCCTGGGAAGTGGATATTTGTTCTTGATTGTGACCAAATTGACAGGTCGGTAATCTACAACCATCCGGTCCGTACCATCCTTCTTCTTGACGAATAGGACGGGGCAAGCCCACGGAGATGAGCTAGGTCGGATGAAACCCTTTTTCAAGGACTCATCGAGTTGTTTCTTAAGCTCGGCTAGTTCTAGGGGTGCCATCTTATAAGGTCTTCTAGCAATCGGAATGGTTCCTGGAATGAGGTCTATTACGAACTCAACATCCCTGTCAGGTGGAACACCTGGCAATTCCTCTGGAAAGACATCCGGGAAGTCACGGACTACCGGAACGTCCTCAAGGTCTGGCAAAGGGCTGGCGTTAAGAGAATATAATTGTCGCTTGGCTATTCGGGTCAAGACATTAACTATCTTTCCCGAAGGATGGGTGAGTTGAACAGTCCTAGAGAAGCAATCAATTTGGGCATGATGAGCCGACATCCAGTCCATACCCAGAATGATATTAATATCTGAAGATTTAAGGGCTATCAAAGACGCGAGGAAAACAAGTCTGTCGACTTGGATCTCATTTCCATAACTTACCCTAGAGGTCTGCCATCTAGACCCAGGGGTAGAGATTTCCATAGTGGATGGCATGTCACAGAATGCAACGTTATGCAGACGAGCATAACTTTCGGATATAAAAGAATGAGAGGCTCCTGTATCGAAAAGAACAGATGCCGGGTGGCAATTAACAAGAAGCGTACCGAGAACGACGTTGGGATCCTCTTGAGCTTCTTCGGCAGAGACACAGTTGACATGGCCACGTGAAGCGGTGACCGGTTTGGCGTGGAACACTTTCCCTGTCGGCTTGCCACGGCCAACAGCTTTAGCAGATTGATTGGGGTTGGTCTGGGGGCATTCACGCATATAGTGACCAGATTCCCCACACTTGAAACAAGTCACGGAACTGGTACGTGGAGGAGCATTATTGGTTGGACCCCCATAGGGCTTGGCTGGAGCAGACTGTTGAACGGGGCGAGGCGCCTGGAAAGATGGCCTCGGTGTAAACCTGGGTGGCAGGGCGGTGTTGGGTACCCACACGCGGCGCTTCTGAGGACCAGCACCGGATGAGGAACCCATGTCACGTCCATGCTTGCGTGTTGCGTCATAGTCAGTCTGACCAGTTTCAGCACTGATGGCTTTGTTGACAAGTTTCGAAAAAGATGTGCACTCATGCAGACGGAGGTCGCGGCGAAGCTCAGGACTAAGTCCCTTACAGAACCTTGCTTGCTTCTTGGCGTCAGTAGACACTTCCTCAGTTGCATATCGGGCGAGATTACCAAACTCCCTGCTATAGGCATCCACAGAAAGTCGGCCTTGGGTGAAACTGCAAAATTCTTCACGTTTACGGTCCATGAGACCCTCCGGAATGTGATGTTCACGGAAAGCCTCGCCGAATTCAGCCCAAGTAGTGACATGGCCTACTGGGCGCATAGCTCCATAATTCTCCCACCATAGACTGGCGGGGCCTTCAAGATGATATGCAGCAAAGGTGACCTTGTCAGCCTCCGCTACCAGCGCGGAACACAGTTTGTGAGAGATACTGCGAAGCCAGTCATCAGCGTCGAGAGGCTCGACGGAGTGGTGGAACGTGGGTGGATGCAATTTGATAAAATCACTGAGTGACACCACGTTAGCCCTCTGATGGTGTGCTGTATTCTGTTCAATACGCTCCAACAAACGGTTTGTCTCCCGCTTGTTTCTCTCAGCTTCCATCATCACCTCGGCTAGTGAAGGAGGATGAGGCAGATTCACATCCCTGGCTTCACTGCCTTCGGCCTGCTCTTGGGAAGCAGGGTTAGCGCGCGTGTTGACCATCCTAGGTAAACAAGACAATGATTTAGTCAGGATGGTAAAATTCCGACATAGGATTCATAATGTAAGAAATAACTCAGAATGCAAGATGATCATCCGTATGACATGGTAGATACAGAAACTGCTTCTTTTATTCCATCGTCATACACACCATACAGAGTTTAGTACAAGACCAAACAAAGTACTATTACGGTGAAAAGAGGATTACATCTCATCGGAGGCATTCCCAGCTCCTATACATTATTTTTCTACACCTCCGGAAGGAGTACAAACTAGGTCATATCCCACGAGTCACGCGGGACGATAGACGACACAGCTAGTGCGAACTAGTGATACTACCACTAACTCAGACCGATCCGTAGTAGTCCTCGTAGAAGTCACCTCCATAGCCTGGAAGCTCAACATGATCATCTGGAAACAGACGGTCTCGCGGAGCTTGTGGACCATAGGGGCTAGGATGAGGCCTTGGACCAACAAACGGTGGCCTGCGGGGACCGCGAGGTGGGGTGATGCCTCCTACATCACGCCAAACCATCACGTCTGGCAGAGCAGATCTCACAGGATAGAGATCGCGCATATCTGAATATCCAGCTTGCACCGCCGGTGCGAACCGAGTCAAAGTGGCCCAGTGGTCAGCACGGGTGTTGAAGAGCTCTAGCCTTAAGGCCCGATTTTCACGGTCCTTATCCTCGAGCATCTCAGCAGTGGTGCGAGTTCGTGAATCCTCCTGAGTGGGGTCAGCATAGATAGCCTGGAGATACCCTTGCGCTCCCGGAAGTGATCCTGGCATATACCGGAAATCAGAGTCCCGAAATAACCCAGATCTGACTCGCATAATGGTCATCATAGAGTAGGCGGCGTCCTGCACAGCCATCTCAATAGTAACCCCGAGTCCATAGGAGCAGTGAAGAGGCTCGGTGGATCCAGGATAAGATGGAAATATCCTGACAGTGCAGAGATACTGGCTTTGATTAAAATCTCGGAATTGCTCTTCGACCGTGTACTCGGGATACCAGCGGTATCCAGCCTCAGTCATTACCCTGACCAACTTAGCAGTATGGCCGGGTACATCTAGGCATCGAGTCAGGCGAACCACTCGATTGAGGTCGCGAGTGGCCATCTGAAAGCACAATCATAATGCAAAGGCATTAGAATTTCTAGCAAAATTTCGGCAGCATAACAGCTGTAAATGCTCAGAAAGGATTTGAGACATTTGACAAAGGATTTCGTACACACTCATCATCATCATATCAAAGTTCTGAAACCATTCTGGCAACATAATGTGGTAGTAGAACTGAACTAGGCTGGTAACCATCAAACTTATAAGGTACTACTGATTAGTAACTCGTGATCCTGATAGAGAGAACAGATCCTAATTCCTTAACCCCCGGTGGAAGAATGGATTGACTCAGATCAGAAAGTCATAAGGTATAAGGAGTAAAAAGAGCCTTACGTTCCAACCCACAAACAATTCCCCTACATATAACTAAAGAATTTCTAGACTCAACATCGACCAGTTTGGCTTGGAGAACCTACAGGCAGTCCTGCTCTGATACCAACGTTGTCAGGACCCCGACTCGATGTCACATCGATCTAGCTGGTAACACCTCATATCACTTTGCGGCCTCACGCACGGTATCCCCACGGGTGTCGTCTTACCTTTTCCCGGGACCGTTTGCGCCTTTTGGCTCACGTATATGATAGTGTCGCTAGCATCCATATGATAAAGAGCCCGGGCTGACATGACTAGTCGTAAACCCAAAGTGGCACAGACTTACAGGGACAGGCATCCATGACCCAGCTTCGAACGTGTCGGTCATCAGCAAGTGGGTCCGGGCTGTAGCACTGGGCTAGCAGGACTCCGGTAAACCGGGCTGTAGCGGGCTAACAGGACTCCGGTACTCAAAGCGTGACATTTCCCCGAAGGGACAGACACAGGAACGAAGAAGGACACATGCCGGCCAGCCTAAGTGTTCCAGAGCAGTAGCAAGCTACCATGGCTCAGCGGTAACACTCGGAGACATTTCCCGGTAAGAGAGGCTACTAAAGATAAACAACTAGATAGTCAGATCCCACACATACCAAGCATTTCAATCATACACACAATATGCTCGATATGTGCAAATACAACGAAGCATCACAACATGACTCTATGACACACGTACTTTATTTAAGGCTCAGTGAGCCATACATAACATACACAAAGGTACGGGTCTCACGACCCCACATACAAGTCATACAGTCATACAAACCAGCAGCGGAAGTAACTTGTCTGAGTACAGACAACTAGTAAAATAAAAGAGGCTTGGAAAGCCTAGCTATACTACGTGGTCCTTCACAAGCTCAGGGTCACCACCTGGGTCTTTAGCCTACTCGTTGATGTCAACGTCTACATAGAACCCATCAGAAGGGGTTGCAGCGTCTTCTGTAAAAATGTAGATTATAGCAACATGAGTACAAAGGTACTCAGCAAGACTTACATCAGATCCTACATACATGCATAGTATCAAGAAGGGTTGGTGGAGTTATTGCAGCAAGCCAGCTTTGACTCTTGGCTAGGCTATCCTACGATACTCCAACTGAAATGGTTTTGCGCACACGAGTCCACTACTCACCAATTCAATACACTACCGAGGATCCGCCTCCGTCTTCCTACGGAAGAGCCATCCTCGGCACTCACACTTATCTTGAGGCTTTTAGTAGTTTCCATTTACTTGTCTATGAACTGTATAGGCAACCAAGTAGTCCTTTACCGCGGACGCGTCTATTCGAATAGATCATGTTAACCCTGCAGGGGTGTACTCCTTCATACACGCTCTCACCACTTACCGTCGTTTACACGACATGTACTCGGCAACCTTCAAGCGGAAGCCCAACGTGGGTGTCGGCCAAGACCTACCTAATCACCTAAGCCTCCAGTCCAGGTTTATCGCCTATCCAGGTTCCATCCGCAGGGAGTCCAGCCGAGGTTTCCCATACGGCCCCGAACGATGTGAACAGGGTTCCCGAGATACCTAACGGGTATTCGGTACACCCGGCCACGTACCTACCGCATCACAGCCCACCCCTACGGTCAGCGCTGTCCACGGCCTCCAGTAGGCTACAAACACCAGAAACTACTTGCAACTCCTGGACGGAGAACTAGGGTGAATAAGAAGCCGAGAGGGTCCATTGGTTTCGGGCCCAATGCATGGTAGTAGCTGATTCTTAAATCACACATACAGATCTCAGTGCTTAAGGTCGGCTTCAATGAAACAACCCACCATGTACTCCTACATGGCCTTTCATCGATACCTTTACCAAATCGTGTTCACCACACCACTCTCATTACCGACATAATCATTTCACTCCAGCCCATCACCCCGATGAACCAGACCTGACACGACTCTAAGCATAGCAGGCATAGCAAGGTAGGAACAACACATACATATGGCTCAAGCAACTCCTACACATGCTAGTGGGTTTCATCTAGTTACTGTGGCAATGACAGGTCATGCAGAGGAAATGGGTTCAACTACCGTAGCACACAGCAGTTTGAATCGCGTTGTCTTGATGCAGTAAAAGAGAGCAGGAGCGAGAACATGGGATTGTATCGATATGATCAAATGGTTGGTTGCTTGCCTGATGGTTCGATGCACTGATACGGTTCTTCGTTAGGGTAATCACGGTACTCCTCGGGGACAGAACCTGCCGCAGAGAGCACCGATACACAAACATCACCAAACAATGTGCAACAATATGATGCATGCATGAAACATGAAAATATGAGTGTATTGGGCTAATGCAACTAAAACCAGAAGGGTTTGAACAAATTTGAATCAAGGATTCAAATTTCAAATTCAAATATGGCCTTTTTAAAGTGCTTTTCCTTGTTCTGCTTAAAACATCAATTTAACTTGTTTGATCATGCATGAAAATAGTACAGATGGATAGATTGGATTTTTCTGATCATTTTTCATATATAATTTGTCCAATTTGGAGTTACAGAATAAAAGTTATGAATTTTTGAAGTTTAAATAATATTCTGGAATTTCCTGATTTAAATTAAATCCAGAAATTATAATTATTGCGCCAGCATGACGTCAGCATGACGTCAGTGGTCAACTGCGGCTGGCTGGAGTCAAACCTGACGTGTGGGGGCCACACGTCAGTGACAGGGGGGGTTTAACAGGTTTAAATTAATCCTAATTAGGGATTAGTGGCGCTGGGGCCCACTGTCAGTGTCAGGGGGGGTTGACTAACGGTAATTAGTACTAACTAACTACCTGTCCGACAGGGCCCACGCGTCAGTGACCCTGGGGGGTCAAACCTCAGGTCGGACAGGTCAAACCCCACCGGCGACATGACGCCGGCGAGGCCCGAGACGGCGGCGAAAGTGCTTTTTGCCATTCCGGCAACCAAATGGACGGCGGAAGGCATCTACGTGTTGCTGAGGTTGAGCCGCGACTATTGGTGGTGGTGGTTGGGCTCGGGGTGGCCGGAGTTGACGGCGGCGAGCTCGGCTGCGGCTGCCGGAGTTCGGGTGCGGTCGGAATCGACGTTGCAGGGGGCTTGGGGAGGCGTTAGTGCGCGCTATGTGCTCCTAGTGAGGTGTGGAGCACGATGGTGTGCTCGGTTGGGTGCTACGGTGACCGTGGCCACGACGGCGACATCGCCGGCGGCGTGGAGCTCTCGGCCAAGGTGGGGCTAGGGCCTAGAGGTCGAAAAAGACCAGGGGAAAAGGGGGAAACGATCCGGGGGCTCACCGCGGGGCTGCAGAGGTGGTTAGCGGGCTCGGGGACGCGCTGGAGACGACGAATTCGACGGCGACGATGATCGGAGCCCGAAGAGGGGAACGGCGACGTGGCGGCGATGCAGGGCTTCCGGGGAGCTGTGGAGCGGTGGGGAGGAAGAGGGAGTCGAGGCGGAGCTCCTGAGCTAGTCGGGGGAGCGAGGGGTGGCCGGAGATGGCTGCTATGGCGAACGGCGGCGACGGTGGTGTCCGGCCGTGTGAGAGAGAGAGAGCGAGGGAGAGGAGGGGAGAGCCGGGGGAGAGTGAGAGAGAGCAGGGGGGATCGGGACGGCCTGCGGGAGTCGTCCACGCGGCCAGGAGCGCGTCGGCAAGCAGGAGGTGGCCGCGCGGCCGTGCGCGCGCGAGCACGCAGCAGCTTCGAGGCGAGGGGAGGAAGACGGCGGAGAGCTGCAGTGGTGGGCTGGGCCGCTGCTGGCTGGGCCGGCCAGCTGGCTGGGCCGCACAGTGGAGGAGCCCAGGTAAGTTTTCCCCTTTTTTTATTTCTGTTTCTGTTTTATTTAATATATCTACAACTTTGTTGAATTAAATAAAATACCTAGGCAAGTTCAAAAATCACCAAACTATTCCTGGCCCATAGTTGGATTATTTCCAACATGAAACATTTTAGTTTGGAGATATTTGAGCATTTAAATATTTTATATTATTTTAAATGCCCAAATTCAAATATTTATGATTTAATTCAAAAACCCTAGGATGGCCTAGGAAAATGTGCACCATTTTTGGCAGAGGTTCTGAACCAAGACAAAAATGATGGGCATTTTAGAAGGGCATTTCAGGTTCATTGAAAAATTATTTTAGTAACCCTAGTTGGTTTCAGAGGGGACTGGGGGTTCTGTCAGCCCCATTTCAAGTTTCTGATGAAAGAGTAAACATGATGCAACACTCTAATGCATGACTAGCTAGGTTGTGACACTATTCTTCTCCATCCTCCAAATGAGCTAGGGAAGGGGTATTTATAGTCTAGGGACCAAATAAGAGGAGGAGGGGGGATACATGGGTAAAAACCGAAAAAGGCACGCAGGCCCTCGGAGTGGTGTGGGCACCCGGGGGTGCGAGGCCCGGGCACCCGGGATGGATAGGGGCTGGCGCATAGGGGGGCCCGGGCACCCGGGACGAAGAGGGCCGGGCACCCGGTCCGGGCCGAGGGCCGGCTGGAGGGAGGCCGGGCACCCGGGGCAGTGGCCAGCGGCTAGAGAGAGGGGCCCGTGCACCCGGGGCCAAGGGGCCGGGCACCCGGAGTGCGGCGGCTGGCGGTTGGGAGGAGGCCCGGGCACCCGGGGCCAAAGGGCCGGGCACCCGGGGTGGGCCGGGGGGACGCCCAGGTGGAGATGGCCGGGCACCTGGGGGTGTAACGGCCGGGCACCCGGGGTGTCCAGGAGGACTTGGCCCCTCGCGTGGCTTCATGTCCGGAACTCCGTCTTCCCGCATGTCTCGATGCTTCCCTCCTTCTCCTTCCTCGATGTGTGCACGAGTCTCCCTCCTAGCTTCTTCGTGGTCAAGTCCTTGGTACCTAAAAAGGCACAACAAAACCCTTTGAGGTAGAACCCGATTCATATGTGATTCCGAACGAAACTCGAAGAGGAAAGAATTGACCTCGTTCTCGATGGTGCGTGCACGAGCCCTTGTCAAGGGTCCTCTCCGTCCTTGCGGTGGTGGTGAGACGTCCATGGTGATGGTCGAGGGATGCTCCGCATCAGGTAATCGTCCTACATGAGACCGTTCACGAGATGCACTGAAAAAACATGAGTGGTGTAGTTTTCAAGATTGACTTTGAAAAGTGCTATGACAAGGTCAAATGGTCGTTTCTTCAATAGGCCATGAGAACGAAAGGTTTCTCCGATAAATGGCGGAGTGGATCCAATTTTTTTATTAGAGGTAGTGTGGCTATCAAAGTCAATGATGACGTAGGCCATTACTTTCAGACAAACAAAAATGACAACGCTAGGTTGACCCCATGTCTCCAATGTTATTTAATATTGTTGATGACATGTTGGCTATTCTGATTGAACGCGCCAAGTAGGACAGTTAGATTGCAGGATTAGTGACACACCTTGTGGATGGTGGCCTCTCCATTTTGCAATATGCTGATGATACGATTCTTTTTATGTAACATGACCTAGATAAGGCTCGAAACCTGACGCTTTTGCTTTTACCATTTGAGAAACTGTCTGGTCTTAAAATTAACTTCCACAAAGATGAATTGTACTACTTTGGAGAAGCCAGTGAGGCGGCGGCTGATTATTCTGACATATTTGGTTGTGCACAAGGTCAGTTCCCTATTAAATATTTGGGAATCCTGATTCATTATTGGCGTCTCAGTAAGACGGAGCGGAAACATGTAGAGGAATGCTTAGAGAAACGGTTCAGAAGTTGGCAAGGCAAGTTACTCTCTATAGGAGAACCACTCGTCTTGATAAATTTTGTCCTCACAAATATGGTTCACTATATGTTGGAAATATGCCCTAGAGGCAATAATAAAAGGATTATTATTATATTTCCTTGTTCATGATAATTGTCTTTATTCATGCTACAGTTGTATTATCTGGAAATAGTAATACATGTGTGAATACATAGACCATAATATGTCCCTAGTGAGCCTCTAGTTGACTAGCTCGTTGATCAACAGATAGTCATGGTTTCCTGACTATGGACATTAGATGTCGTTGATAACAGGATCACATCATTAGGAGAATGATGTGATGGACAAGACCCAATCCTAAGCATAGCACAAGATCATGTAGTTCGTTTTGCTAGAGCTTTTCAAATGTCAAGTATCTTTTCCTTAGACCATGAGATCATGTAACTCCCAGATACCGTAGGAGTGCTTTGGGTGTATCAAACGTCGCAACGTAACTGGGTGACTATAAAGGTGCACTACAGGTATCTCCGAAAGTGTCTGTTGGGTTGACACGGATCGAGACTGGGATTTGTCACTCCGTATGACGGAGAGGTATCTCTGGGCCCACTCGGTAATGCATCATCATAATGAGCTCAAAGTGACCAAGTGTTTGGTCACGGGATCATGCATTATGGTACGAGTAAAGTGACTTGCCGGTAACGAGACTAAACGAGGTATTGGGATACCGACGATCGAGTCTCGGGCAAGTAACGTACCGTTTGACAAAGGGAATTGTATACGGGGTTGATTGAATCCTCGACATCGTGGTTCATCCAATGAGATCATCGAGGATCATGTGGGAGCCAACATGGGTATCCAGATCCCGCTATTGGTTATTGACCGGAGAGCCATCTCGGTCATGTCTGCATGTCTCCCAAACCCGTAGGGTCTACACACTTAAGGTTCGGTGACGCTAAGGTTATTAGGAAGACTTGTATGTGATTACCGAATGTTGTTCGGAGTCCCGGATGAGATCCCGGACGTCACGAGGAGTTCCGGAATGGTCCGGAGGTGAAGATTTATATATGGGAAGTTGTCATACGGTCACCGGAAAGTTTCGAGGGCATATCGGTATTGTACCGGGGCCACCGGAGGGGTTTCAGGGGTCCACCGGGAGGGGCCACCCCTCTCGGAGGGCCTCATGGGCCGTAAGGGGCAGGGAACCAGCCCCTGGAGGGCTGGGCGCCCCCCCTTGGGCCCATGCGCCTAGGGTTGGGGGGGAAACCCTAGTGGGGGCGCCCCCCTTGCTTGGGGGGCAAGCCCCCCCACCCTTGGCCTCCGCCCCCCTCTAGATCTCATCTATAGGGGGCCGGCCCCCTTCCCCCTTCCCCTATAAATAGAGGGGAGAGGGGAGGGCTGCACACCACATCCAAGGCGCAGCCACTCCCCTCCCCAACACCTCTCCTCCTCCATTAAGTGCTTGGCAAAGCCCTGTCGGAGTACTACCTCTCCACCATCACCAGGAGGTCGTGCTGTTGCTGGAGCCTTCTTCCTCAACCTCTCCTCCCCCCTTGCTGGATCAAGAAGGAGGAGACGTCATCCGCTCCGTATGTGTGTTGAACGCGGAGGTGCTGTCCGTTCGGCACTTGGTCATCGGTGATTTGGATCACGACGAGTATGACTCCATCATCCCCGTTCTCTTGAATGCTTCCGCTCGCGATCTACAAAGGTATGTAGATGCATTCCTATCACTTGTTGCTTAGATGAACTCATAGATGGATCTTGGTGAAACCATAGGAATTTTTTTATTTTCTGCAACGTTCCCCAACAGTGGCATCATGAGCTAGGTCTATGCGTAGTTCTCTATTGCACGAGTAGAACACAATTTTGTTGTGGGCATACATCTTGTCAACTTGCTTGCCGCTACTAGTCTTATTTTGCTTCAGCGGTATTATGGGATGAAGCAGCCCGGACCGACCTTACACGTACGCTTACGTGAGACAGGTTCCACCGACTGACATGCACTAGTTGCATAAGGTGCCTAGCGGGTGTCTGTCTCTCCCACTTTATTTGGAGCGGATTCGACGAAAAGGGTTCTTATGAAGGGTAAATAGAAGTTGACAAAATCACGTTGTGGTTATTCGTAGGTAAGAAAAGGTTCTTGCTAGAACCCAATTGCAGCCACGTAAAAGATGCAACAACAATTATAGGACGTCTAACTTGTTTTTTGCAGCAATTGTCATGTGATGTGATATGGCCAGAAGTTGTGATGAATGATGA
Organism: Triticum dicoccoides; assembly: GCF_002162155.2. Taxonomy (NCBI): domain Eukaryota; kingdom Viridiplantae; phylum Streptophyta; class Magnoliopsida; order Poales; family Poaceae; genus Triticum; species Triticum dicoccoides. Next base: position 429,493,215 of record NC_041391.1, on the reverse strand, counting down.
ATGATATATTGTGATGTCTGAGATCATGTTCTTGTAATAGGAATCATGACTTGCATGTCGATGAGTATGACAACCGGCAGGAGCCATAGGAGTTGTCTTAATTATTGTATGACCTACGTGTCAATGATTTAACGCCATGTAATTACTTTACTTTATTGCTAAGCCGTTAGCTGTAGTAGTAGAAGTAATAGTTGGCGAGCAACTTCATGGAGGCACGATGATGGAGATCATGATGATGGAGATCATGGTGTCATGCCGGTGACGAAGATGATCATGGAGCCCCAAAGATGGAGATCGAAGGAGCTATATGATATTGGCCATATCATGTCACTACTTTATATAATTGCATGTGATGTTTATTATGTTTTATGCATCTTGTTTACTTAGAACGGCGGTAGTAAATAAGATGATCCCTTATAATAATTTCAAGAAAGTGTTCCCCCTAACTGTGCACCGTTGCTAAAGTTCGTCGTTTCGAAGCACCACGTGATGATCGGGTGTGATAGATTCTTACGTTCACATACAACGGGTGTAAGACGGTTTTACACATGCAAAACACTTAGGGTTAACTTGACAAGCCTAGCATGTACAGACATGGCCTCGGAACACAGAGACCGAAAGGTCGAACATGAGTCGTATGGAAGATACGATCAACATGGAGATGTTCACCGATGATGACTAGTCCATCTCACGTGATGATCGGAAACGGCCTAGTCGACTCGGATCGTGTAACACTTAGATGAATAGAGGGATGTCTAATCTGAGTGGGAGTTCATTAAATAATTTGATTAGATGAACTTAATTATCATGAACTTAGTCTAAAACCTTGGCAAATATGTCTTGTAGATCAAATGGCCAACGCTCATGTCAACATGAACTTCAACGCGTTCCTAGAGAAAACCAAGCTGAAAGATGATGGCAGCAACTATACGGACTGGGTCCGGAACCTGAGGATCATCCTCATAGCTGCCAAGAAAGCATATGTCCTAGAAGAACCGCTAGGTGAAGCACCCATCCCAGAGAACCAAGACCTTATGAACGCTTGGCAGTCACGTGCTGATGATTACTCCCTCGTTCAGTGCGACATGCTTTACAGCTTAGTACCGGGGCTCCAAAAGCGTTTTGAGAAACACGGAGCATATGAGATGTTCGAGGAGCTAAAAATGGTTTTCCAAGCTCATGCCCGGGTCGAGAGATATGAAGTCTCCGACAAGTTCTATAGTTGTAAGATGGAGGAAAACAGTTCTGTCAGTGAGCATATACTCAAAATGTCTGGGTTACACAACCGCCTGTCCTAGCTGGACATTAACCTCCCGGACGAGGCGGTCATTGACAAAATCCTTCAGTCGCGCCCACCGAGCTACAAGAGCTTTGTGTTGAACTACAATATGCAGGGGATGGTGAAAACTATTCCTGAAGTATTTTCAATGCTGAAGTCAGCAGAGGTAGAAATCAAGAAAGAACATCAAGTGTTGATGGTTAATAAAACCACCAAGTTTAAGAAGGGCAAGGGCAAGAAGAACTTCAAGAAGGACGGCAAGGATGTTGTCGCACCCGGTAAGCCAGTTGCCGGGAAGAAGTCAAAGAATGGACCCAAGCCTGAGACTGAGTGCTTTTATTGCAAAGGGAAGGGTCACTGGAAGCGGAACTGCCCCAAATACTTAGCGGACAAGAAGGCCGGCAACACTAAAGGTATATTTTATATACATGTAATTGATGTGTAACTTACCAGTACTCGTAGTAACTCCTGGGTATTTGATACCGGTGCCGTTGCTCATATTTGTAACTCACAGCAGGAGCTGCGGAATAAGCGGAGACTGGCGAAGGACGAGGTGACGATGCGCGTCGGGAATGGTTCCAAGGTCGATGTGATCACCGTCGGCACGCTACCTATACATTTACCTACGGGATTAGTTTTAAACCTCAATAATTGTTATTTAGTGCCAAGTTTGAGCATGAACATTGTATCTGGATCTCGTTTGATGCGAGATGGCTACTCATTTAAATCCGAGAATAATGGTTGTTCTATTTATATGAGAGATATGTTTTATGGTCATGCCCCGATGGTCAATGGTTTATTCTTAATGAATCTCGAACATAGTGTTACACATATTCATAGTGTGAATACCAAAAGATGTAAAGTTGATAACGATAGTCCCACATACTTGTGGCACTGCCGCCTTGGTCACATTGGTGTCAAGCGCATGAAGAAGCTCCATACTGATGGACTTTTAGAGTCTCTCGATTATGAATCATTTGACACGTGCGAACCATGCCTCATGGGCAAAATGACCAAGACTCCATTCTCTGGAACAATGGAGCGAGCAACCAACTTATTGGAAATCATACATACCGATGTGTGCGGTCTAATGAGCGTTGAGGCTCACGGAGGATATCGTTATGTTCTCACTCTCACTGATGACTTGAGTAGATATGGGTATGTCTACTTGATGAAACATAAGTCTGAGACCTTTGAAAAGTTCAAGGAATTTCAGAATGAGGTAGAGAATCAACGTGACCGAAAGATAAAGTTCCTATGATCAGATCGTGGAGGAGAATATTTAAGTCATGAATTTGGTACACACTTAAGGAAATGTGGAATTGTTTCACAACTCACGCCGCCTGGAACACCTCAGCGTAACGGTGTGTCCGAATGTCGTAATCGCACTCTATTGGATATGGTGCGATCTATGATGTCTCTTATCGATTTACCGCTATCATTTTGGGGATCTGCTCTAGAGACAGCTACATTCACTTTAAATAGGGCACCATCTAAATCCGTTGAGACGACACCGTATGAATTATGATTTGGGAAGAAACCTAAGCTGTCGTTTCTAAAAGTTTGGGGATGCGATGCTTATGTCAAGAAACTACAACCTGAAAAGCTCGAACCCAAGTCGGAAAAATGCGTCTTCATAGGATACCCTAAGGAAACCATTGGGTATACCTTCTACTTAAGATCCGACGGCTAGATCTTTGTTGCCAAGAACGGATCCTTTCTGGAAAAAGAGTTTCTCTCGAAAGGAGTAAGTGGGAGGAAAGTAGAACTCGATGAAGTACTACCTCTTGAACCGGAAAGTAGTGCAGCTCAGGAAAATGTTCCTGTGGTGCCTACACCAACTGGAGAGGAAATTAATGATGATGATCAAGGTACTTCGGATCAAGTTGCTACTGAACTTCGTAGGTCCACAAGGACACGTTCCACACCAGAGTGGTATGGCAACCCTGTCCTGGAAATCATGTTGTCAGACAACGGTGAACCTTCAAACTATGAAGAAGCGATGGCGGGCCCAGATTCCAACAAATGGCTTGAAGCCATGCAATCCGAGATAGAATCCATGTATGAAAACAAAGTATGGACTTTGACAGACTTGCCCGATGATCGGCGAGCGATAGAAAACAAATGGATCTTTAAGAAGAAGACGGACGCGGATGGTAATGTTACCATCTATAAAGCTCGACTTGTCGCTAAGGGTTATCGACAAGTTCAAGGGGTTGACTATGATGAGACATTCTCTCCCGTAGCAAAGCTGAAATCCGTCCAAATCATGTTAGCAATTGCCGCATACTACGATTATGAGATATGGCAAATGGACGTCAAAACGACATTCCTTAACGGACATCTTAACAAAGAACTGTATATGATGCAGCCGGAAGGTTTTGTCGATCCTAAGAATGCTAACAAAGTATGCAAGCTCCAGCGATCCATTTATGGGCTGGTGCAAGCATCTCGGAGTTGGAACATTCGCTTTGATGAGATGATCAAAGCGTTTGGGTTTATGCAGACTTATGGAGAAGCCTGCGTTTATAAGAAAGTGAGTGGGAGCTTTGTAGCATTTCTCATATTACATGTAGATGACATACTTTTGATGGGAAATGATATAGAACTTTTGGACAACATTAAGGCCTACTTGAATAAGTGTTTTTCAATGAAGGACCTTGGAGAAGCTGCTTACATATTAGGCATCAAGATCTATAGGGATAGATCAAGACGTCTCATAGGTCTTTCACAAAGCACATACCTTGATAAGATTTTGAAGAAGTTCAAAATGGATCAGTCCAAGAAAGGGTTCTTGCCTGTATTGCAAGGTGTGAGATTGAGCTCGGCTCAATGCCCGACCACGGCAAAAGATAAAGAAGAGATGAGTGTCATCCCCTATGCTTCAGCCATAGGATCTATTATGTATGCCATGTTGTGTACCAGACCTGATGTAAACCTTGCCGTAAGTTTGGTACAAAGGTACCAAAGTAATCCCAGCAAGGAACACTGGACAACGGTCAACAATATCCTGAAGTGCCTGAAAAGGACAAAGGACATGTTTCTCGTTTATGGAGGTGACGAAGAGCTCGTCGTAAAGGGTTACGTCGACGCTAGCTTCGAAACAGATCTGGATGACTCTAAGTCACAAACCGGATACGTGTATATGTTTAATGGTGGAGCAGTAAGCTGGTGCGGCTGCAAGCAGAGCGTCGTGGCGGGATCTACATGTGAAGCGGAGTACATGGCAGCCTCGGAGGCAGCGCATGAAGCAATCTGGGTGAAGGAGTTCATCACCGACCTAGGAGTCATACCCAATGCGTCGGGGCCGATCACACTCTTTTGTGACAACACTAGAGCTATTGCCCTTGCCAAGGAGCCCAGGTTTCACAAGAAGACCAGGCACATCAAGCATCGTTTCAACTCCATTCGTGAAAATGTTCAAGATGGAAACATAGATATTTGCAAAGTACATACGGATCTGAATGTCATAGATCCATTGACTAAACCTCTTTCGCGAGCAAAACATGATCAACACCAGAACTCTATGGGTGTTCGATTCATCACAATGTAACTAGATTATTGACTTTAGTGCAAGTGGGAGACTGTTGGAAATATGCCCTAGAGGCAACAATAAAAGGATTATTATTATATTTCCTTGTTCATGATAATTGTCTTTATTCATGCTATAATTTTATTATCCGGAAATAGTAATACACGTGTGAATACATAGACCATAATATGTCCCTAGTGAGCCTCTAGTTGACTAGCTCGTTGATCAACAGATAGTCATAGTTTCCTAACTATGGACATTAGATGTCGTTGATAACAGGATCACATCATTAGGAGAATGATGTGATGGACAAGACCCAATCCTAAGCATAGCACAAGATCGTGTAGTTCGTTTTGCTAGAGCTTTTCAAATGTCAAGTATCTTTTCCTTAGACCATGAGATCGTGTAGCTCCTGGATACCGTAGGAGTGCTTTGGGTGTATCAAACGTCGCAACGTAACTGGGTGACTATAAAGGTGCACTACAGGTATCTCCGAAAGTGTCTGTTGGGTTGACACAGATCGAGACTGGGATTTGTCACTCCGTATGACGGAGAGGTATCTCTGGGCCCACTCGGTAATGCATCATCATAATGAGCTCAAAGTGACCAAGTGTTTGGTCACGGGATCATGCATTACGGTACGAGTAAAGTGACTTGCCGGTAACGAGACTGAACGGGGTATTGGGATACCGACGATCGAGTCTCGGGCAAGTAACGTACCGTTTGACAAAGGGAATTGTATACGGGGTTGATTGAATCCTCGACATCGTGGTTCATCCGATGAGATCATCGAGGAGCATGTGGGAGCCAACATGGGTATCCAGATCCCGCTGTTGGTTATTGACCGGAGAGCCATCTCGGTCATGTCTGCATGTCTCCCGAACCCGTAGGGTCTACACACTTAAGGTTCGATGACGCTAGGGTTATTAGGAAGACTTGTATGTGATTACCGAATGTTGTTCGGAGTCCCGGATGAGATCCAGGACGTCACGAGGAATTCCAGAATGGTCCAGAGGTGAAGATTTATATATGGGAAGCTGTCATACGGTCACCGGAAAGTTTTGGGGGCATATCGGTATTGTACCGGGGCCACCGGAGGGGTTCCGGGGGTCCACCCCTCTTGGAGGGCCTCATGGGCCGTAAGGGGCAGGGAACCAGCCCCTGGAGGGCTGGGCGCGCCCCCCTTGGGCCCATGCGCCTAGGGTTTGGAGGGAAACCCTAGTGGGGGCGCCCCCCTTGCTTGAGGGGCAAGCCCCCCCACCCTTGGCCGCCGCCCCCCCTCTAGATCTCATCTAGAGGGGGCCGGCCCCCTTCCCCATTCCCCTATAAATAGAGGGGCGAGGGGAGGGCTGCACCCCACATCCAAGGCGCAGCCCCTCCCCTCCCCAACACCTCTCCTCCTCCGTTAAGTGCTTGGCGAAGCCCTGTCGGAGTACTGCCTCTCCACCATCACCACGCCATTGTGCTGCTGCTGGAGCCTTCTTCCTCAACCTCTCCTTCCCCCTTGCTGGATCAAGAAGGAGGAGACGTCGTCCGCTCCGTACGTGTGTTGAACGCAGAGGTGCTGTCCGTTCGGCACTTGGTCATCGGTGATTTGGATCACGGCGAGTACGACTCCATCATCCCCGTTCTCTTGAATGCTTCCGCTCGCGATCTACAAAGGTATGTAGATGCACTCCTATCACTTGTTGCTTAGATGAACTCATAGATGGATCTTGGTGAAACCGTAGGATTTTTTTTTATTTTCTGCAACGTTCCCCAACACTATATGCTTTCCTTTTTCCAACTCCCTAAATAGGTCTTGCAAATGTTGGATTATTTCAGATCCAGATTCTTTTAGCAAGGAGACGGTAAAAGAAAAAATACAGGCTGACCAAATGGAGTGTGATTTGTAGGCCAAAAGACCAAGGTGGTCTTGGTATTCATAACCTTCAAGTCAAGAATCATGCCTTACTTAGTAAATGATTATTCAAACTTTTTTACAGAGGATGGCGTTTGGCAAATCCTGTTGCGTAGATAATAAGTGGCCAGAAAGTTGTGTTACGGGCCTACTGAAAACATGGCGCACTTTTGGGCTGGTCTAATGGCGGCAAAGAAACATATTTTCCTCTTTGGATCCTTCGCGATAAAAGACGAGTTGGAGGCTCGTTTCTGGGAGGACAACTGGTTAGGCAATACCAGCCTCCGGGAATGATATCCATCTTTGTACCGAATTGTTTGTGATAAGAATGATACTCTTGCGCAGGTGCTCAATTCTTTCCCGCCGGATATTTCTTTTAGGCGGGATTTAATTGGCTCGAAGCTACGTCGGTCTTTACACAAAGAGGAAGGGATGATGCAGCACAGCAGCGGTGGGTATTTTCCTCAGATATGAAACCATGGTTCTCGAACCAGTAGGAGAACCAAGCAACACAACGTAAACAGCCCCTGCACACAGATAACAAATCCTCGCAACCCGACGTGTTAAAGGGGTTGTCAATCCCTTTCGGGTAACGACGCCTCAAGATAGGCAAACGAACGTGAGATAAAATTGTAGTAGAATGATAGATCAAACGCCAAATAAGAATAAAACGCAGCGAGGTATTTTTGTATTTTTAGTTTAATAGATCTGAAAATAAAAGGCAAATAAAATAGATCGCGAAGGCAAATAATATGAGTAAGAGACCCAGAGGCCGTAGGTTTCACTAGTGACTTCTCTCGAGAAAAAATAGCAAATGGTGGGTAAACAAATTACTGTTGGGCAATTGATAGAACTTCAAATAATCATGACGATATCCAGGCAATGATCATTATATATGCATCACGTCGAAGATTAGTAGACCGACTCCTGCCTGCATCTACTACAATTACTCCACACATCAACCGCTATCCAGCATGCATCTAGTGTATTAAGTTCATGGAGAAACGGAGTAATGCAATAAGAACGATGACATGATGTAGACAAGATCTATCTATGTAGAGATAGACCCCATCATTTTATCCTTAGTAGCAATGATACTACATGTCGGTTCCCCTTCTATCACTGGGATCAAGCACCGTAAGATCGAACCCACTACAAAGCACCTCTTCCCATTGCAAGATAAATAGATCAAGTTGGCCAAACAAAACCCAAATATCGGAGAAGAAATACAAGGCTATAAGCAATCATACATAAAAGAGATCAAAGAAACTCAAATACTTTCATGGATATGAAAAGATAGATTTGATCATAAACTCAAAGTTCATCCGATCCCAATAAACACACCACAAAAAGAGTTACATCATATGGATCTCCAAGAGACCATTGTATTGAGAATTTAGCGAGAGAGAGGAAGCCATCTAGCTTCTAACTACGGACCCAAAGGTCTACAAAGAACTACTCACGCATCATCGGAGAGGCACCAATGGAGGTGGCGAACCCCATCTGTGATGGTGTCTAGATTGGATCTGGTGGTTCTGGACACTGCAGTGGCTGGAATTGATTTTCATCGACTCCCATAGGGTTTCTGAAATATTGGGATATTTATAGAGGAAAGATGCGGTCCGGGGGGCACCCGAGGTGGGCACAACCCACCAGGGCGCGCCTGGGCCTCCTGGCGCACCCTGGTGGGTTGTGCTCTCCTCGGAGCACCTCCCAGGCGCAGCCTTGGCCCATTAGGTGTCTTATGGTCCAAAAAAATCTCTGTGAAGTTTCGTTTTATTTGGACTCCGTTTGGTATTGATTTCCTGCGATGTAAAAAACATGCAGAAAACAACAACTGGCACTTGGCACTATGTCAATAGGTTAATACCAAAAAATGATATAAAATGACTATAAAATGATTATAAAACATCCAAGATTGATAATATAACAACGTGGAACAATAAAAAATTATAGATACGTTGGAGACGTATCAGCATCCCCAAGCTTAACTCCTACTCGTCCTCGAGTAGGTAAGTGACAAAAACAGAATTTTTGATATGGAATGCTGCCTAACATGTCATATCATATTCTTTTCTTTATAGCATGGACATTTGGACTTTTATATTGTTCAAAGAGATAGTCTAGTTTTGACATGATAATTTAAATACTCAAGCATATCAACAAGCAACCATGTCTTTCAAAATATCAACGCTAAAATAAGCTATCCCTAGCCCATCGTGCTCAATCATTGATCCATTCATGAAACACACTCGCATATTAACTACACCGAATACTCAAGTACGATCATATTGCCTCCTAGTTGGTGCCTTTATAAGATAAGATGGAGACTCAAATTCAAAATAAAAATTTCATAAAGTAAAAGAATGACCCTTCGTAGAGGGAAGTGGGGATTTGTAGAGGTGCCAGAGGTCAAATCGAAAATTGAGAGATAAAAACATTTTGGGAGGTGTATCCTTTCCACCAACAAAAATGATTTAGAGTAACCAACACTTTCCATGCTAGATATATCATAGGCAGTTCCCAAACAGAAAATAAAGTATATTCCTTTTTCAACCATACTTTCACTTTCCATGGCTCGCAGTATGCACGGTTTCCCTCCATACCAACACTTTCCAAGGAATTTATTATTTGACAACATAAAGTAAATTAATTTTTCATTTCGGGACTGGGCATCCCTAATACCTTTGCCTTACTCTCGCGCAATGACAAGTGAATAAACACTCATCGTGAGAATAACACATATAGCATGGAAAATATTAGCCACCCCTCACCGCTCCGCGAGTGGAACAAACACACAAAAAGAGAAGTTTATTTTGAAAATTAGAGATGGCACATACAAATTTGCTTAGAACGGCAAAAGAATACCGCATATAGGTAGATATAGTGGACTCATGTGGCAAAACTGATTTAAAGGGTTTTGGATGCACAAGTAGAGATCATACTTAGTGCAAAATGAAGGCTAGCAAAAGATTGAGAAGCGACCAACCAAGAAACGAATAATCTCATAAGCGAGCATTAAGCATATTTAACACCGAATAATGCACCACAAGTAGGATATAATTTCATTGCATAATTATTGACTTTCGTGCTTGCATAGGGAATCACAAACCTTAACACCAATATTCTTACTAAAGCATAATTACTCATCAACATAACTCACATATCACATCATGATATCTCAAAACTATTACTAAGAATCAAATTTATTTTGTCCAATGATCTTCATGAAAGTTTTTATTATATCCTTCTTGAATATCCATCACTTTGGAACTAATTTTCATATGTTGCTTTTCATAAGCTCAAACAAATATAAGTGAAGATCATGAGCATACTTTTTTTCCTTTCCCTCAAAATAATTTAAGTGAATCAAGAGAGAATTTCTTGAAAATTTTACTAACTCTCAAATAAATCTAAGTGAAGCAAGAGATCATTTCTTCAAAAATACTAAAGCACACCATGCTCAAAAAGATATAAGTGAAGCACTAGAGCAAGTCCATAGCTCATAAAAAGTTTAAGTGAAGCATAAAGAGCAATAACAAGTCATGGCATAATTTTGGCTCTTTCAAATAGGTGTGTCCAACAAGGAATTAAGACTTAAAACACGAAATAAACCAGCAAAGACTAATATCATACAAGACACTCCAAGCGAAACACATAGTATGTGACGAATAAAAATATAGCTTCGAGTAAAATACCGATGGTCGTTAGAAGAAAGAGGGGATGCCACTCGGGGCATCCCCAAGCTTAGTTGCTTTCTCTCTTTTGGATAATATCTTGGGATGCCGGGGCATCCCCAAGTTTAGGCCATTCTTACTCCTTATTCCTTCATCCATCGTAAGATAACCCAAAACTTGAAAACTTCAATCACACAAAACTCAACAAAACCTTCCTGAGATCCGTTAGTATAAGAAAGCAAATCACTACTATAAGTACTGTAGCAAACCAATTCATATTTTGTCTTGCATTATATCTACTATATTCCAACTTTTCTATGGCAAAAACTCATCAAAGAAAACCATAGAGCCATCAAAACAAGCACACAATGCAAGGAAAACCGAATCTGTCAAAAACTGAACAGTCTGTAGCAATCTGGATATTCTGAATACTTTTGAAACTCCAAAAATTCTGAAAATTTAGGAAGACCTGAGAAATTTGTACAGTAATGTTCTGCAAAAAGAATTGGCATTTTATCACGCTCTGGTAAAAAATAAGAATGTTTTTTGTGAGCGCAAAAGTTTCAGTTTTTTGAGCAAGATCAAACAACTATCACCCAAGAAGATTCTAAAGGCTTTACTTGGCACAAACACTAATTAAAGCACAAAAAACACAATCATAACAGTAGCATAATATTGCAAACACTCAAGAACAGAAAGCAAAAAGCAAGAATAAATTTTATTCATTGGGTTGCCTCCCAACAAGCGCTATAGTTTTACGCCCCTAGCTTGGCATAATATTTCAAAGATGCTCACATGAAAGATAATAATTGAAACACAAAGAGAGCATCATGAAACATATGACAAACACATTTAATTCTAATATACTTACTATGCATAGGCATTTTATAGGCAAACAAATTATCAAGACAAGAAATTTCTAGCATATGCAAGGTGGAAGAACAAAACATTGAGGATCTCAACATAGCGAGTGGTAATTTAGTAACATGACAATATCTACCACAATACTTTCCTCTCTCATAATAATTACATGTAGGATCATAATAAAATTCAATAATATAGCTATCATATAAAAATTTCTCTTCATGATCCACATGTATGCAAAGTTGACACTCTTCCAATATAGTGGGATTACCGTCAAATAAAGTCATGACCTCTCCAAGCCCACTTTTATCAAAAATTTCATAAGAATGATCATTCTCCAAAGTAGTGGGTGTTGGGGAACGTTGCAGAAAACAAAAATTTTCCTACTCGTTTCACCAAGATCATCTAGGAGTTCATCTAGCAACGAGTGATCAGATGCATCTACATACCTTTGTAGATCGCGCACGGAAGCGTTCAAAAGAACGGTGATGATGTAGTCGTACTCGACGTGATCCAAATCACCGATGACCAGCGTCGAACGGACGGCACCTCCGCGTTCAACACACGTACGGAACAGCCACGTCTCCTCCTTCTTGATCCAGCAAGGGAGGGAGGAGAGGTTGAGGGAGATGGCACCAGCAGCAGCACGACGGCGTGGTGTTGATGGAGCTGCAGTACTCCGGCAGAGCTTCGCTAAGCACTATGGAGGTGGAGGAGGTGTTGGGGAGGGAGAAGGAGGCAACCAAAGGCCAGGGCGTTCAGGTATGAAGTCCCTCCTCTCCCCCACTATATATAGGGGTGCCAAAGGGGGGTGGCCGGCCCTAGGAGATCCAATCTCCTAGGGGGTGCGGCGGCCAAGGGGGGTTTTCCCTCCCCCCAAGGCACCTAGGAGGTGCCTTACCCTCCTAGGACTCTTGCCCCCTTAAACCCTAGGCGCATGGGCCTATGTGGGGCTGGTGCCCTTGGCCCATTAGGCCAAGGCGCACCCCCTTACAGCCCATGTGCCCCCCCGGGGCAGGTGGACCCACCCGGTGGACCCCCGGGACCCTTCCGGTGGTCCCGGTACAATACCGATAACCCCGAAACTTGTCCCGATGCCCGAAACAGGACTTCCCATATATAAATCTTTACCTCCGGACCATTCCGGAACTCCTCGTGACGTCCGAGATCTCATCCGGGACTCCGAACAACATTCGTGTTACTACATATACATATCCCTACAACCCTAGCGTAACCGAACCTTAAGTGTGTAGACCCTACGGGTTCGGGAGACAAGCAGACATGACCGAGACGACTCTCCGGTCAATAACCAACAGCGGGATCTGGATACCCATGTTGGCTCCCACATGCTCCACGATGATCTCATCGGATGAACCACGATGTCGAGGATTCAATCAACCCCGTACGCTATTCCCTTTGTCTATCGATATGTTACTTGCCCGAGATTCGATCGTCGGTATCCCAATACCTCGTTCAATCTCGTCACCGGCAAGTCACTTTACTCGTACCGTAATGCATGATCCCGTGACCAGACACTTGGTCACTCTGAGCTCATTATGATGATGCATTACCGAGTGGGCCCAGTGATACCTCTCCGTCATACGGAGTGACAAATCCCAGTCTTGATCCATGTCACCCAACAGACACTTTCGGAGATACCCGTAGTCTACCTTTATAGTCACCCAGTTACGTTGTGACGTTTGGCATACCCAAAGCACTCCTACAGTATCCGGGAGTTACACGATCTCATGGTCTAAGGAAAAGATACTTGACATTAGAAAACTCTAGCAAACGAACTATACGATCTTGTGCTATGTTTAGGATTGGGTCTTGTCCATCACATCATTCTCCTAATGATGTGATCTCGTTATCAATGATACCCAGTGTCCATAGTCAGGAAATCATGACTATCTGTTGATCAACGAGCTAGTCAACTAGAGGCTCACTAGGGACATGTTGATGTCTGTTATTCACACATGTATTACGATTTCCAGATAACACAATTATAGCATGAATAAAGACGATTATCATGAACAAGGAAATATAATAATAATGCTTTTATTATTGCCTCTAGGGCATATTTCCAACAGTCTCCCACTTGCACTAGAGTCAATAATCTAGTTACATTGTGAAGAATCGAACACCCATGGAATTCTGGTGTTGATCATGTTTTGCTCTAGGGAGAGGTTTAGTCAACGGATCTGCTACATTCAGGTCCGTATGTACTTTACAAATCTCTATGTCTCCATCTTGAACATTTTCACGAATGGAGTTGAAGCGACGCTTGATGTGCCTTGTCTTCTTGTGAAACCTGGGCTCCTTGGCAAGTGCAATAGCTCCAGTGTTGTCACAGAAGAGCTTGATCGGCCCCGACGCATTGGGTATGACTCCTAGGTCGGTGATGAACTCCTTCACCCATATTGCTTCATGTGCTGCCTCCGAGGCTGCCATGTACTCCGCTTCACATGTAGATCCCGCCACGACGCTTTGCTTGCAACTGCACCAGCTTACTGCCCCACCATTCAAAATATACACGTATCCGGTTTGTGACTTAGAGTCATCCAGATCTGTGTCGAAGCTAGTGTCGATGTAACCCTTTACGACGAGCTCTTCGTCACCTCCATAAACGAGAAACATTTCCTTAGTCCTTTTCAGGTACTTCAGGATATTCTTGACCGCTGTCCAGTGTTCCTTGCCGGGATTACTTTGGTACCTTCCTACCAAACTGACGGCAAGGTTAACATCAGGTCTGGTACACAGCATGGCATACATAATAGAACCTATGGCTGAGGCATAGGGGATGACGCTCATCTCTTCTATATCTTCTGCCGTGGTCGGACACTGAGCTGAGCTCAATTTCACACCTTGTAACACAGGCAAGAACCCTTTCTTGGATTGATCCATATTGAACTTCTTCAATATCTTATCAAGGTATGTGCTTTGTGAAAGACCTATGAGGCGTCTTGATCTATCTCTATAGATTTTGATGCCTAATATATAAGCAGCTTATCCAAGGTCCTTCATAGAAAAACTTTTATTCAAGTAGGCCTTGATGCTGTCCAAGAGTTCTATATCATTTCCCATCAAAAGTATGTCATCTACATATAATATGAGAAATGCTACAGAGCTCCCACTCACTTTCTTGTAAACGCAGGCTTCTCCATAAGTCTGTGTAAACCCAAACGCTTTGATCATCTCATCAAAGCGAATGTTCCAACTCCGAGATGCTTGCACCATCCCATAAATCGAGCGTTGGAGCTTGCACACTTTGTCAGCATTCTTAGGATCGACAAAACCTTCCGGCTGCATCATATACAATTCTTCCTTAAGGAAACCATTAAGGAATGCCGTTTTGACGTCCATTTGCCATATTTCGTAATCATAGAATGCGGCAATTGCTAACATGAATCGGACGGACTTCAGCTTCGCTACCGGTGAGAAAGTCTCATCGTAGTCAACCCCTTGAACTTGTCGATAACCCTTAGCGACAAGCCGAGCTTTATAGATGGTCACATTACCATCCGCGTCTGTCTTCTTCTTAAAGATCCATTTATTTTCTATGGCTCGCCGTTCAACGGGCAAGTCAGTCAAAGTCCATACTTCATTTTCATACATGGATCCTATCTCGGATTTCATGGCTTCTAGCCATTTGTCGGAATCCGGTCCCGCCATCGCTTCTTCATAGTTCGAAGGTTCACCGTTGTCTAACAACATGATTTCCAAGACAGGGTTGCCATACCACTCTGGTGCGGAACGTGTCCTTGTGGACCTTCGAATTTCAGTAGGAGCTTGATCAGAAGTATCTTGATCATTATCATTAACTTCCTCTCTAGTCGGTGCTGGCACCTCAGGAACATTTTCTTGAGTTGCGCCATTTTCCGGTTCAAGAGGCAATACTTCATCAAGCTCTACTTTCCTCCCACTTACTTCTTTCGAGAGAAACTCTTTCTCCAGAAAGGACCCATTCTTGGCAACAAAGATCTTGCCTTCGGATCTGAGGTAGAAGGTGTACCCAATAGTTTCTTTTGGGTACCCTATGAAGACGCATTTTTCCGATTTGGGTTCGAGCTTTTCAGGTTGAAGTTTCCTGACATAAGCATCGCATCCCCAAACTTTTAGAAACGATAGCTTAGGTTTCTTCCCAAACCATAATTCATACGGTGTCGTCTCAACGGATTTCGACGGAGCCCTATTTAAAGTGAATGCGGCAGTCTCTAAAGCATAGCCCCAAAAAGAAAGCGGTAAATCGGTAAGAGACATCATAGATCGCACCATATCTAACGGAGTGCGATTACGACGTTCGGACACACCATTACGCTGAGGTGTTCCAGGCGGCGTGAGTTGTGAAACTATTCCACATTTTCTTAAGTGTGCCCCAAACTCGTGACTCAAGTATTCTCCTCCACGATCTGATCGTATAAACTTGATTTTCCTGTCACGTTGATTTTCAACCTCACTCTGAAATTCCTTGAACTTTTCAAAGGTTTCAGACTTGTGTTTCATTAAGTAGATATACCCATACCTACTTAAATCATCAGTGAGGGTGAGAACATAACGATAGCCACCGCGAGCCTCAACACTCATTGGACCGCACACATCAATATGTATGATTTCCAATAAGTCGGTTGCTCGCTCCATTGTTCCTGAGAACGGAGTCTTGGTCATTTTACCCATAAGGCATGGTTCGCACGTGTCAAATGATTCATAATCAAGAGACTCTAAAAGTCCATCAGCATGGAGCTTCTTCATGCGTTTGACACCTATGTGACCAAGGCGGCAGTGCCACAAGTATGTGGGACTATCATTATCAACTTTACTTCTTTTGGTACTCACATTATGAACATGTGTAGCATCACGTTCGAGATTCATAAAGAATAAACCATTCACCATAGGAGCATGACCATAAAACATATCTCTCATAAAAATGGAACAACCATTATTCTCAGATTTAAAAGAGTAGCCATCTCGAATTAAACGAGATCCCGATACAATGTTCATGCTCAAAGCTGGCACTAAATAACAATTATTAAGGTTTAAAACTAATCCCGAAGGGAGATGCAGAGGTAGCATGCCGACGGCGATCACATTGACCTTGGAACCATTCCCGACGCGCATCGTCACCTCGTCCTTTGCCAGTTTCCGCTTATTCCGCAGCCCCTGCTTTGAGTTACAAATGTGAGCAACTGCACCGGTATCAAATACCCAGGAGCCACTACGGGCACTAGCAAGGTACACATCAATTACATGTATATCACATATACCTTTGGTTTTGCCGGCCTTCTTATCCGCTAAGTACTTAGGGCAGTTCCGCTTCCAGTGACCGCTGCCCTTGCAATAAAAGCACTCAGTCTCGGGCTTGGGTCCATTCTTTGGCTTCTTCCCGGCAGCTTGCTTGCCGGGCGCGGCAACCTCCTTGCCGTCCTTCTTGAAGCTCTTTTTACCCTTGCCTTTCTTGAACTTAGTGGTTTTATTGATCATCAACACTTGATGTTCCTTCCTGACTTCTACCTCCGCTGATTTCAGCATAGCAAATACTTCAGGAATGGTCTTTTCCATCCCCTGCATATTGAAGTTCATCACAAAGCTCTTGTAGCTTGGTGGAAGCGACTGGAGGATTCTGTCAATGACCGCATCATCCGGGAGATTAACTCCTAGCTGAGTCAAGCGGTTATGCAACCCAGACATAGTGAGTATGTGCTCACTGACAGAACTGTTTTCCTCCATCTTACAGCTGAAGAATTTGTCGGAGACTTCATATCTCTTGACCCGGGCATGAGCTTGGAAAACCATTTTCAGCTCTTCGAACATCTCATATGCTCCATGTCTCTCAAAACGCTTTTGGAGCCCCGGCTCTAGGCTGTAAAGCATGCCGCACTGAACGAGGGAGTAGTCATCGAATCGTGCCTGCCAAGCGTTCATAACATCTTGTTCTGCAGGGAGAACGGGTGCGTCACCAAGCGGTGCTTGTAGGACATAATCTTTCTTGGCAGCTATGAGGATGATCCTCAGGTTCCGGACCCAGTCCGTATAGTTGCTGCCATCGTCTTTCAGCTTAGTTTTCTCTAGGAACGCGTTGAAGTTGAGGACTACGTTGGCCATTTGATCTACAAGACATATTGCAAAGATTTTAGACTAAGTTCATGACAATTAAGTTCAACTAATCAAATTATTAGTGAACTCCCACTTAGATTAGACATCCCTCTAGTCATCTAAGTATTACATGATCCGAGTTAAACTAGACCGTGTCCGATCATCACGTGAGACGGACTAGTCAACATCGGTGAACATCTTCATGTTGATCGTTTCTTCTATACGACTCATGCTCGACCTTTTGGTCTTCTGTGTTCCGAGGCCATGTCTGTACATGCTAGGCTCGTCAAGTCAACCTAAGTGTTTGCATGTGTAAATCTGTCTTACACCCGTTGTATGTGAACGTCTGAATAAAACACCCGATCATCACGTGCTGTTTTGAAACAGCGAACTGTCGCAACGGTGCACAGTTAGGGGGAACACTTCTTGAAATTATTGTGAGGGATCATCTTATTTACTACCGTCGTTCTAAGTAAACAAGATGAAAAACATGATAAACATCACATGCAATCAAATAATAAACGTGACATGATATGGCCAATATCACATAGCTCCTTTGATCTCCATCTTGGGGCTCCATGATCATCTTGTCACCGGCTTGACACCATGATCTCCATCATCATGATCTCCATCATCGTGTCTCCATGAAGTTGCTCGCCAACTATTACTTCTACTACTATGGCTAACGCGTTTAGCAATAAAGTAAAGTAATTTACATGGCGTTTCTTGATGACACGCAGGTCATATAAAAGAATAAAGACAACTCCTATGGCTCCTGCCGGTTGTCATACTCATCGACATGCAAGTCGTGATTCCTATTACAACAGCATGAACATCTCATACATCACATATAGATCATTCATCATTCATCACAACTTTGGCCATATCATATCACAAACCACTTGCTGCAAAAACAAGTTAGACGTCCTCTAATTGTTGTTGCAAGTTTTACGTGGCTGAATTAGGGTTCTAGCAAGAACGTTTTCTTACCTACGTTAAAGCCACAACGTGATTTGTCAACTTCTATTTACCCTTCATAAGGACCCTGTTCATCGATTCCGCTCCAACTAAAGTAGGAGAGACAGACACCCGCCAGCCACCTTATGCAACTAGTGCATGTTAGTCGGTGGAACCAGTCTCACGTAAGCGTACGTGTAAGGTTGGTCCGGGCCGCTTCATCCCACAATACCGCTGAAGCAAGAAAGGACTAGTAACGGCAAGAAAGTTGACAAATCTACGCCCACAACAAATTGTGTTCTACTCGCGCAAGAAGAACTACGCATAGACCTAGCTCATGATGCCACTGTTGGGGAACGTTGCAGAAAACAAAAATTTTCCTACTCGTTTCACCAAGATCATCTAGGAGTTCATCTAGCAACGAGTGATCAGATGCATCTACATACCTTTGTAGATCGCGCACGGAAGCGTTCAAAAGAACGATGATGATGTAGTCGTACTCGACGTGATCCAAATCACCGATGACCAGCGCCGAACGGACGGCACCTCCGCGTTCAACACACGTACGGAACAGCCACGTCTCCTCCTTCTTGATCCAGCAAGGGAGGGAGGAGAGGTTGAGGGAGATGGCACCAGCAGCAGCACGACGTCGTGGTGTTGATGGAGCTGCAGTACTCCGGCAAAGCTTCGCTAAGCACTATGGAGGTGGAGGAGGTGTTGGGGAGGGAGAAGGAGGCAACCAAAGGCCAGGGCGTTCAGGTATGAAGTCCCTCCTCTCCCCCACTATATATAGGGGTGCCAAAGGGGGGTGGCCGGCCCTAGGAGATCCAATCTCCTAGGGGGTGCGGCGGCCAAGGGGGGTTTTCCCTCCCCCCAAGGCACCTAGGAGGTGCCTTACCCTCCTAGGACTCTTGCCCCCTTAAACCCTAGGCGCATGGGCCTATGTGGGGCTGGTGCCCTTGGCCCATTAGGCCAAGGCGCACCCCCTTACAGCCCATGTGGCCCCCCGGGGCAGGTGGACCCACCCGGTGGACCACCGGGACCTTTCCGGTGGTCCCGGTACAATACCGATAACCCCGAAACTTGTCCCGATGCCCGAAACAGGACTTCCCATATATAAATCTTTACCTCCGGACCATTCCGGAACTCCTCGTGACGTCCGGGATCTCATCCGGGACTCCGAACAACATTCGGGTTACTGCATATACATATCCCTACAACCCTAGCGTAACCGAACCTTAAGTGTGTAGACCCTACGGGTTCGGGAGACAAGCAGACATGACCGAGACGACTCTCCGGTCAATAACCAACAGCGGGATCTGGATACCCATGTTGGCTCCCACATGCTCCACGATGATCTCATCGGATGAACCACGATGTCGAGGATTCAATCAACCCCGTACGCTATTCCCTTTGTCTATCGATATGTTACTTGCCCGAGATTCGATCGTCGGTATCCCAATACCTCGTTCAATCTCGTCACCGGCAAGTCACTTTACTCGTACCGTAATGCATGATCCCGTGACCAGACACTTGGTCACTCTGAGCTCATTATGATGATGCATTACCGAGTGGGCCCAGTGATACCTCTCCGTCATACGGAGTGACAAATCCCAGTCTTGATCCATGTCACCCAACAGACACTTTCGGAGATACCCGTAGTCTACCTTTATAGTCACCCAGTTACGTTGTGACGTTTGGCATACCCAAAGCACTCCTACAGTATCCGGGAGTTACACGATCTCATGGTCTAAGGAAAAGATACTTGACATTAGAAAACTCTAGCAAACGAACTATACGATCTTGTGCTATGTTTAGGATTGGGTCTTGTCCATCACATCATTCTCCTAATGATGTGATCTCGTTATCAATGACATCCAGTGTCCATAGTCAGGAAATCATGACTATCTGTTGATCAACGAGCTAGTCAACTAGAGGCTCACTAGGGACATGTTGATGTCTGTTATTCACACATGTATTACGATTTCCAGATAACACAATTATAGCATGAATAAAGACGATTATCATGAACAAGGAAATATAATAATAATGCTTTTATTATTGCCTCTAGGGCATATTTCCAACAGTGGGATCATTATTACCTAGATTTTACACTCTTCCAAACCCGCTTTCAATATTATCGCAAACATATTCATCATGTGGATTAAATAAGTTTTCAAGATCATAAGAATCACCCCAATCATGATCATTGCAATAAGTAGTGGACATATCAAAATTAGCATCCCCAAGCTTGGGGTTTTGTATTTCATTAGTACAATTGACATTAATATAATCTATAGTAAAATTATTGCAATCATGCTTTTCATTCAAAGAGCTATCATGGATCACTTCATAAATTTCTTCATCAAATTTTCAGATTCACGAATCTCAAGCAAAACTTCATAAAGATAATCTAGTGCGCTCAAATCACTAACAATTGGTTCATATTAATTGGGTCTTTTGAAAAGATTAGCAAGTGGATGAGGATCCATATCAATAGATTTTTAGCAAGCGAAGATGCAAGCAAATAGAAGACACATGGCAACACAAGCGAAGAGAGCAAACAAGATTGCAAACAAAAAGATAGATCTGACGAGAAAAAGGCGAACGAAAAATAGGGCCGAAATAGACGGCAAATTTTTGTGAAGTGGGGGAGAGAAAAATGAGAGGCAAATGGCAAATAATGTAAATTGCAAGTAGATGAGATTTGTGATTAGGAACCTAGTATATGTTGAAGATCCTCCCAGGCAACAGCGACAGAAATTCCTTTTGGCGCGGCTTGAAGCTACGTCGGTATTTCCCCAAAGAGGAAGGGATGATGCAGCACAACAGCGGTAGGTATTTCCGTCAGATATGAAACCAAGGTTATTGAACCAGTAGGAGAACCAAGCAACACAACATAAACAGCCCCTGCACACAGATAACAAATCCTCGCAACCCAACGTGTTAAAGGGGTTGTCAATCCCTTTCGGGTAACGGCGCCTCAAGATAGGCAAACGAACGTGAGATAAAATTGTAGTAGATTGATAGATCGAACACCAAATAAAATAAATAAGAATAAAATGCAGCGAGGTATTTTTGTATTTTTTGTTTAATATATCTCAAAATAAAAGGCAAATAAAATAGACCGTGAAGGCAAATAATATGAGAAAGAGACCCGGGGCCGTAGGTTTCACTAGTGGCTTCTCTCGAGAAAAATAGCAAATGGTGGGTAAACAAATTACTGTTGGGCAATTGATAGAACTTCAAATAATCATGACGATATCCAGGCAATGATCATTATATAGGCATTACGTCCAAGATTAGTAGACCGACTCCTGCCTGCACCTACTACTATTACTCCACACATCGACCGCTATCCGCATGCATCTAGTGTATTAAGTTCATGGAGAAACGGAGTAATGCAATAAGAACGATGACATGATGTAGACAAGATCTATCTATGTAGAGATAGACCCCATCGTTTTATCCTTACTAGTAACGATACATACATGTCGGTTCCCCTTCTTTCACTGGGATCAAGCACCATAAGATCGAACCCACTACAAAGCACCTCTTCCTGTTGCAAGATAAATAGATCAAGTTGGCCAAACAAAACCCAAATATCGGAGAAGAAATACGAGGCTATAAGCAATCATGCATAAAAGATATTAAAGAAACTCAAATACTTTCATGGATATAAAAAGATAGATCTGATCATAAACTAAAAGTTCATCCGATCCCAGCAAACACACCGCAAAAAGAGTTACATCATATGGATCTCCAAGAGACCATTGTATTGATAATTCAGCGAGAGAGAGGAAGCCATCTAGCTACGAACTACGGACCCGAAGGTCCACAAAGAACTACTCACGCATCATCAGAGAGGCACCAATGGAGGTGGTGAACCCTATCCGCAATGGTGTCTAGATTGTATCTGGTGGTTCTGGAATCTGCGGCGGCTGGAATTGATTTTTGTTGACTCCCCTAGGGTTTCTGGAATATGGGAGTATTTATAGAGCAAAGAAGCGGTTCGGAGGGCACCCGAGGTGGGCACAACCCACCAGGGCGCGCCTGGGCCTCCTGGCGCACCCTTGTGGGTTGTGCTCTCCTCGGAGCACCCCCCAGGTGTAGCCTTGGCCCATTAGGTGACTTCTGGTCCAAAAAAGTTCTCCGTGAAGTTTCGTTGCATTTGGACTCTGTTTGGTACTGATTTCCTGTGATTCTCCTGGAGATCTATTCGATGTAATTCTTTTTGCAGTGTGTTTGTCGAGATCTGATGAATTGTGGGTTTATGATCAAGATTATCTATGAACAATATTTGGTTCTTCTCTGAATTCTTATATGTACGATTTTGATATCTTTGCAAGTCTCCCCGAATTGTCGGTTTAGTTTCGCCTACTAGATTGATCTTTCTTGCAAAGGGAGAAGTGCCTAGCTTTGGGTTCAATCTTGTGGTGTCCTTTCCCAGTGACAGCAGGGGCAGCAAGGCACGTATTGTATTGTTGCCATCGAGGATAAAAAGATGGGGTTTATATCATATTGCTTGAGTATATCCCTCTACATCAAGTCATCTTGCCTAATGCGTTACTCTGTTCTTATGAACTTAATACTCTAGATGCATGCTAGATAGCGGTCGATGTGTGGAGTAATAGTAGTAGATGCAGAATCATTTTGGTCTACTTGTTGCGG
The DNA here is from genome assembly GCF_002162155.2 of Triticum dicoccoides. Classification (NCBI taxonomy): domain Eukaryota; kingdom Viridiplantae; phylum Streptophyta; class Magnoliopsida; order Poales; family Poaceae; genus Triticum; species Triticum dicoccoides. Next base: position 429,470,245 of record NC_041391.1, on the reverse strand, counting down.
ACGTGATGCCTATATACATGATCATGCCTAGATATTCTCATAACTATGCGCTTTTGTATCAATTGCTCGACAGTAATTTGTTCACCCACCGTAGATTATGCTATCTTGAGAGAAGCCACTAGTGAAACCTATGGCCCCCGGGTCTATCTTCCATAATATTATTTTCCTATCAATTTACTATATCTGCCTCCGTTTATTTTGCAATCTTTACTTTCCTATCTATATCATAAAAATACCAAAAATATTTATCTTATTATCTCTATCAGATCTCACTTCGGCAAGTGGCCGTGAAGGGATTGACAATCCCTTTATCGCGTTGGTTGCAAGGTTCTTATTTGTTTGTGCAGGTACAAGGCGACTTGCATGTAACCTCCTACTGGATTGATACCTTGGTTCTCAAAACTAAGGGAAATACTTACGCTACTTTGCTGCATCACCCTTTCCTCTTCAAGGGATAACCAACGCATGCTCAAGAGGCAGCAAGAAGGATTTCTGGCGCCGTTGCCGGGGAGGCTTACGCCAAGTCAAGTCAAGATTTTATCTCCCAACAACTTGCCATTTCTGGCGCCGTTGCCGGGTAGATCTATGCACAAGTTAAGACATACCAATTTTCATGTTTTGGGTAAAGATTTGATGGATTATGGAATAAGAAGTGGCAAGAGCCTAAGCTTGGGGATGCCCAAGGCACCCCAAGGTAAAATTCAAGGACAACCAAAAGCTTATGCTTGGGGATGCCTCGGAAGGCGTCCCCTCTTTCGTCTTTGTCTATCAGTAACTTTACTTGAGGCTATATTTTTATTCACCACATGATATGTGTTTTGCTTGGAGCACCTTGTATGATTTGAGTCTTTGCTTTTTAGTTCACCACAATCATCCTTGATGTACACACCTTTTGGGAGAGACACACATGAATCGGAATTTATTAGAATACTCTATGTGCTTCAATTATATCTTTTGAGCTAGATAACTTTGCTCTAGTGCTTCACTTATATCTTTTTAGAGCATGGTGGTGGTTTTATTATATAGAAATTATTGATCTCTCATGATTCACTTATATTATTTTGAGAGTCTTATAGAACAACATGGTAATTTGCTTTGGCTATAAAATTAGTCCTAATATGATTAACATCCAAGATGGGTTTAATAAAAACTATCATATAAAGTGCATCGAATACTATGAGAAGTTTGATACTTGATGATTGTTTTGAGATATGAAGATGGTGATATTAGAGTCATGCTAGTTGAGTAGTTGTGAATTTGAGAAATACTTGTTCTGAAGTTTGTGATTCCCGTAGCATGCACGTATGGTGAACCGTTATGTGATGAAGTCGGAGCATGATTTATTTATTGATTGTCTTCCTTATGAGTGTCGGTCGGGGACGAGCGATGGTATTTTCCTACCAATCTATCCCCCTAGGAGCATGCGCGTAGTACTTTGTTTTGATAACTAATACATTTTTGCAATAAGTATGTGAGTTCTTTATGACTAATGTTGAGTCCATGGATCATACGCACTCTCACCCTTCCACCATTGCTAGCCTCTCTAATACCGCGTACGTTTTGCCGGTATCATACACCCACCATATACTTTCCTCAAAACAGCCACCATACCTACCTATAATGGCATTTCCATAGCCATTCCGAGATATATTGCCATGCAACTTACCACCGTTCCGTTTATTATGACACGTTTCATCATTGTCATATTGCTTTGCAAGATCATGTAGTTGACATCGTATTTGTGGCAAAGCCACCTCTATAATTCTTTCATACATGTCACTCTTGATTCAATGCATATCCCAGTACACCACCGGAGGCATTCACATAGAGTCATATTTTGTTCTAAGTATTGAGTTGTAATTTTTGAGTTGTAAGTAAATAAAAGTGTGATGATCATTATTATTAGAGCATTGTCCCAAGTGAGGAAAGGATGATGGAGACTGTGATTCCCCCACAAGTCGGGATGAGACTTCGGACAAAAAGAAAAAAAGAAAAAAAGAGGTCATAAAAAAGGGAAAAGGCCCAAATAAAAAAATAAAATAAAAAATGAGAGAAAAAGAGAGAAGGGACAATGTTATCATCCTTTTATCACACTTGTGCTTCAAAGTAGCACCATGATCTTCATGACATAGAGTCTCCTATGTTGTCATTTTCATATACTAGTGGGAATTTTACATTATGGAACTTGGCTTCTATATTCCAATGATGGGCTTCCTCAAAATGGCCTAGGTCTTCGTGAGCAAGCGAGTTGGATGCACACCCACTTAGTTTCTTTTGTTGAGCTTTCATACACTTATAGCTCTAGTGCATCCATTGCATGGCAATCCCTACTCACTCACATTGATATCTATTGATGGGCATCTCCATAGCCCGTTGATACACCTAGTTGATGTGAGACTATCTTCTCCTTTTTTTCTTCTCCACAACCACCCTTCTATTCCACATATAGTGCTATGTCCATGGCTCACGCTCATGTATTGCGTGAAGATTGAAAAGGTTTGAGAACATCAAAAGTATGAAACAATTACTTGGCTTGTCATCGGGGTTGTGCATGACTTAAATATTTTGTGTGATGAAGATAGACCATAGCCAGACTATATGATTTTGTAGGGATAACTTTCTTTCGCCACATTATTTTGAGAAGACATGATTGCTTTGTTAGTATGCTTGAAGTATTATTATTTTTATGTCAATATTAAACTTTTATCTTGAATCTTTCAGATCTGAACATTCATGCCACAATAAAGAAAATTACATTGAGAATTATGTTAGGTAGCATTCCACATAAAAAATTCTGTTTTTATCATTTACCTACTCGAGGACGAGCAGGAATTAAGCTTGGGGATGCTTGATACATCTCCAACGTATCTATAATTTTTTATTGTTCCATGCTATTATATTATCTGTTTTGGATGTTTAATGGGCTTTATTATGCACTTTTATATTATTATTGGGACTAACCTACTAACCGAAGGCCTAGTGCAAATTGTTGTTTTTTTTTGCCTATTTTAGTGTTTCGCAGAAAAGGAATATCAAATGGAATGAAACCTTCAGGAGAGTTATTTTTGGTACAAACGCAATCCAGGAGATTTGGAGTGGACGTCAAGGAAGCAACGAGGCGGCCACGAGGTAGGGAGGCACACCCAAGGGGGGTAGGCGTGCCCCCCACCCTCGTGGGCCCTCGTGGCTCCACCAACCTACTTCTTTTGCCTATATATACTCATATACCCGAAAAACATCCGAGAGCACCACGAAACTCTATTTCCACTGCCACAACCTTTTGTACCCGTGAGATCCCATCTTGGGGCCTTTTCCGGAGCTCCGCCGGACGGGGAATCAATCATGGAGGGCTTCTACATCAACACCATAGCCTCTCCGATGATGTGTGAGTAGTTTACCACAGACCTTCGGGTCCATAGTTATTAGCTAGATGATTTCTTCTCTGTCTTTCAATCTCAATACAAAGTTCTCCTCGATGCTCTTGGAGATCTATTCGATGTAATTCTTTTTGCGGTGTGTTTGTCGAGATCCAATGAATTGTGGGTTTATGATCAAGATTATCTATGAACAATATTTGGTTCTTCTCTGAATTCTTATATGTATGATTTGATATCTTTGCAAGTCTCTCCGAATTGTCGGTTTAGTTTGGCCTACTAGATTGATATTTCTTGCAATGGGAGAAGTGCTTAGCTTTGGGTTCAATCTTGCGGTGTCCTTTCCCAGTGACAACAGGGGCAGCAAGGCACGTATTGTATTGTTGCCATCGAGGATAAAAAGATGGGGTTTATATCATATTGCTTGAGTTAATCCCTCTACATCATGTCATCTTGCTTAATGTGTTACTCTATTCTTATGAACTTAATACTCTAGATGCATGCTGGATAGCGGTCGATGTGTGGAGTAATAGTAGTAGATGCAGAATTGTTTCGGTCTACTTGTTGCGGACGTGATGCCTATATACATGATCATGCCTAGATATTCTCATAACTATGCGCTTTTGTATCAATTGCTCGATAGTAATTTGTTCACCCATCGTAGATTATGCTATCTTGAGAGAAGCCACTAGTGAAACCTATGGCCCCCGGGTCTATCTTCCATCATATTATTTCCCTATCAATTTACTATTTCTGCCGCCGTTTCTTTTGCAATCTTTACTTTCCAATCTATATCATAAAAATACCAAAAATATTTATCTTATTATCTCTATCAGATCTCACTTTTGCAAGTGGCCGTGAAGGGATTGACAACCCCTTTATCGCGTTGTTGCAAGGTTCTTATTTGTTTGTGTAGGTACAAGGCTACTTGCGTGTAACCTCCTACTGGATTGATACCTTGGTTCTCAAAACTGAGGGAAATACTTACGCTACTTTGTTGCATCACCCTTTCCTCTTCAGGGGAAAACCAACACATGCTCAAGAGGTAGCAGGGGCCGCCCCCTAGATGCATCTAGGGGGGGGGGGGCGGCCGAGGGGGAGACTTGCCCCCCAAGTAGGTGGGAGGCGCCCCCACCCCCTAGGGTTTCCAACCCTTGGCGCCTTGGGCCCTTGGGGGGGTGCATCAGCCCACTAGGGGGCTGGTTCCCACCCATATTCAGCCCACTTGGTCCCCTGGGGTAGGTGGCCCCACCCGGTGGACCCCAGACACCTTTCGGTGGTCCCGGTACAATACCGATAACCCCCGAAACTTTCCGGCGACTGAAACTGGACTTCCCATATATAAATCTTCACCTCCGGACCATTCCGGAACTCCTCATGACATCCGGGATCTCATCTGGGACTCCGAACAACCTTCGGTAACCACATACAATTTCACATTACAACTCTAGCATCACCGAACCTTAGTGTGTAGACCCTACGGGTTCGGGAACAATGCAAACATGAGCGAGACACCTCTCCGGCCAATAACCAATAGCGGGATCTGGATACCCATACTAGCTCCCACATGTTCCATGATGATATCATCGGATGAACCACGATGTCGGGGATTCAATCAATCCCGTATACAATTCCCTTTGTCCATTGGTATGTTACTTTCCCGAGATTGGATCGTCGGTATCCCTACATTTTTCAATCTCGTTACCGGCAAGTCTCTTTACTCGTTCCGTAACAAATAATCCCGTGACTAACTCCTTAGTCACATTGATATCATTATGATGATGCATTACCGAGTGGGCCCAGAGATAACTCTCCGTCATACGGAGTGACAAATCCCAGTCTCGATTCGTGCCAACCCAACAGACACTTCCGGAGATACCTGTAGTGCACCTTTATAATCACCCAGTTATGTTGTGACGTTTGATACACCCAAAGAATTCCTACGGCATCCGGGAGTTGCACAATCTCATGGTCTAAGGAAAATATACTTAACATTAGAAAAGCTCTAGCAAATGAACTACTCGATCTTGTGTTGTGCTTAGGATTGGGTCTTGTCCATCACATCATTCTCCTAACGATGTGATACCGTTATCAATGACATCCAATGTCCATGGTCAGGAAACCATAACCATCTATTGATCAACGAGCTAGTCAACTAGAGGCTCACTAGGGACATGTTATGGTCTATGTATTCACACATGTATCACGGTTTCCGGTTAATACAATTATATCATGAACAATAGAAATTATCATGAACACGGAAATATAGTAATAACCATTTTATTAATGCCTCTAGGGCATATTTCCAATAGTCTCCCGCTTGCACTAGAGTCAATAATCTACTTACATTGTGATGAATCAAACACCCATAGAGTTCTGGTGCTGATCATGTTTTGCTCGTGAAAGAGGTTTAGTCAACGAATCTGTGACATTCAGATCCGTATGTACTTTACAGATATCTATGTCTCCATCTTGAATATATTCACGAATGGAGTTGAAGCGGCACTTGGTGTGCTTGGTCTTCTTGTGAAACCTGGTCTCCTTGGCAATGGCAATAGCTCCAGTGTTGTCACATAAGAGAGTCATTGGGCCCGACGCATTGGGAATCACTCCTAGGTCGGTGATAAACTCCTTCATCTAGACTCCTTCCTGTGCTGCTTCTGAAGCAGCTATGTACTCCACTTCACATGTAGATCCCGCCACGATGCTTTGCTTGCAACATCACCAGCTGACTGCCCCACCATTCAAAATATACACGTATCCGGTTTGTGACTTGGAGTCATCCAGATCTGTGTCAAAGCTAGCATCGACGTAACCCTTTATGACGAGCTCTTCGGCACCTCCATAAACGAACATAACCTTAGTCCTTTTCAGGTACTTTAGGATATTCTTGACCGCTGTCCAGTGTTCCATACCGGGATCACTTTGGTACCTCCCTACCAAACCTGTGGCAAGGTTCACATCAGGTCTGGTACAAAGCATGGCATACATAATAGAGCCTATGGCTATGGCATAGGGGATGACACTCACCTTTTCTCTTTCTTCTGCCGAGGTCGGGCGTTGATCTACGCTCAATCTCACACCTTGCAATACAGGCAAGAACCCCTTCTTGGAATGATCCATATTGAACTTCTTCAATATCTTGTCAAGGTATATGTGCTTTGTGAAAGACCAATGAGGCGTCTCGATCTATCGCTATAGATCTTGATGCCTAATATGTAAGGAGCTTCTCCAAGGTCCTTCAATGAAAAACACTTATTCAAGTAGGCCTTTATTCTTTCCAAAAGTTCTATATCATTTCCCATCAATAGTATGTCATTCGCATATAATATGAGAAATGCTACAGAGCTCCCACTCACTTTCTTGTAAATACATGCTTCTCCATAAGTCAGTATAAACCCAAATGCTTTGATCATTTCATCAGAGCGAATGTTCCAACTCCGAGATGCTTGCAACAGCCCATAGATGGAGAGTTGGAGCTTGCATACCTTGTCAGCATTCTTAGGATCGACAAAACCTTCCGGCTGCATCATATACAATTCTTCCTTAAGGAAACCGTTAAGGAACACTGTTTTGATGTACATTTGCCATATCTCATTATCATAGAATGCGGCAATTGCTAACATGATTCAGACGGACTTCAGCTTTGCTACGAGTGAGAAGGTCTCATCGTAGTCAACCCCTTGAACTTGTCAATAACCCTTAGTGACAAGCCAAGCCTTATAGACGGTCACATTACCATCCATGTCAGTCTTCTTCTTAAAGATCCACTTATTCTCTATGGCTTGCCGATCATCGGGCAAGTCCACCAAAGTCCATACTTTGTTCTCATACATGGATCCTATCTCGGATTACATGGCTTCAGGCCATTTGTTGGAATCCAGGCCCGCCATCGCTTCTTCATAGTTCGAAGGTTCACCGTTGTCTAACAACATGACTCCAGGATAGAGTTGTCGTACCACTCTGGTGCGGAACGTGTCCTCGTGGACCTACGAAGTTCAGTAGCAACTTCACCCAAAGTTTCATGATCATCATCATTAACTTCCTCTCTAGTCGGTGCAGGTACCACAAAAACATCTTCCTGAGCTGTGCTACTCTCCAGTTCAAGAGGGGGTACCTCATCAAGTTCTGCTTTCCTCCCACTTACTTATTTTGAGAGAAACTCTTTCCAAAAAGGATCCTTTCTTGACAACAAAGATCTTGCCCTCGGATCTGAGGTAGAAGGTATACCCAATAGTTTCCTTAGGGTATCCTATGAAGACGCATTTTTCGATTTGGATTCGAGCTTTTCAGGTTGAAGTTTCTTGACATAAGCATCACATCCCCAAACTTTCAGAAACAACAACTTAGGTTTCTTCCCAAACCATAATTCATACGGTGTCGTCTCAACGTATTTAGACGGTGCCCTATTTAAAGTGAATGGGGCGGTCTCTAAAGCATAACCCCAAAATGATAGCAGTAGATCGGTAAGAGACATCGTAGATCACACCATATCCAATAGAGTGGATTATGACATTCAGACACACCATTTTGCTGAGGTGTTCCAGGCGGCGTGAGTTGTGAAACAATTCCACATTTCCTTAAGTGCGTGCCAAACTCGTGACTCAAATATTCTCCTCCACTATCTGATCGTAAGAACTTTATTTTCCTGTCACGTTGATTCTCTACCTCGCTCTAAAATTCCTTGAACTTTTCAAAGGTCTCAGACTTGTGTTTCATTAAGTAGACATACACATATCTACTTAAGTCATCAGTGAGGGTGATAACATAACGATAGCCACCGCGAGCCTCAACGCTCATTGGACCGCACACATCAGTATGTATTATTTCCAACAAGTTGGTTGCTCGCTCCATTGTTCCGAAGAACGGAGTCTTGGTCATTCTGCCCATGAGTCATGGTTCGCACGTGTCAAATGATTCATAATCAAGGGACTCCAAAAGTCCATCTGTATGGAGTTTCTTCATGCGTTTGATACCAATATGACCAAGGCGACAGTGCCACAAGTATGTGGGACTATCATTATCAACCTTACATCTTTTGGCATTCACACTATGAATATGTGTAACATCATGTTCGAGGTTCAATAAAAATAAACCATTAACCAGCGGGGCATGACCATAAAACATATCTCTCATATAAATAGAACAATCATTATTCTCGGATTTAAATGAGTAGCCATCTCGCATCAAACGAGATCCAGATACAATGTTCATGCTCAAAGCTGGTACTAAATAACAATTATTGAGGTTTAAAACTAATCGTCAAGGTAGATGTAGAGGTAGCGTGCCGACGGCGATCACATCGACCTTGGAACCATTCCTAACATGCATAGTTACCTCGTCCTTCGCTAGTCTCCTCTTATTCCACAAATCCTGTTTTGAGTTACAAATGTGAGCAACTGCATCCATATCAAATACCCAAGATCTACTACAAGCGCTGGTAAGGTACACATCAATAACATGTATATCATGTATACCTTTGGCATTCCTGGCCTTCTTATCCACTAAGTACTGAAGGAAATATACCCTAGAGGCAATAATAAAGTTGTTATTTTATATTTCCTTATATCATGATAAATGTTAATTATTCATGCTAGAATTGTATTAACCGGAAACTTGATACATGTGTGGATACATAGACAAAACACCGTGTCCCTAGTAAGCCTGTACTAGACTAGCTCGTTAATCAAAGATGGTTAAGTTTCCTAACCATAGACATGTGTTGTCATTTGATGAACAGGATCACATCATTAGGAGAATGATGTGATGGACAAGACCCATCCGTTAGGTTAGCATAATGATCGTTAAGTTTTATTGCTATTGCTTTCTTTATGACTTATACATATTCCTTTGACTATGAGATTATGCAACTCCCGGATACCGGAGGAATACCTTGTGTGCTATCAAACGTCACAACATAACTGGGTGATTATAAATATGCTCAACAGGTATCTCCAAAAGTGTTTGTTGGGTTGGCATAGATCGAGATTAGGATTTGTCACTCTGAGTATCGGAGAGGTATCTCTGGGCCCTCTAGGTAATGCACATCATGATAAGCCTTGCAAGCAATGTGACTCATGAGTTAGTTACAGGATGATGCATTACGGAACGAGTAAAGAGACTTGACGGTAACGAGATTAAAGTAGGTATGAGGATACCGACGATCGAATCTCGGGCAAGTAACATACCGATGACAAAGGGAATGACGTATGTTGCTATTGTGGTTTGACCAATAAAGATCTTCGTAGAATATGTAGGAACCAATATGAGTATCCAGGTTCCGCTGTTGGTTATTGATCGGAGATGTGTCTCGATCATGTCTACATAGTTCTCGAACCCGTAGGGTCCGCACGCTTAACGTTCTATGACGATTTGTATTATGAGTTATGTGTTTTTGTGACCAAAGATTGTCCGGAGTCCCGGATGAGATCACGGACATGATGAGGAGTCTCGAAATGATCGAGAGGTAAAGATTGATATATTGGACGATAGTATTTGGAGTCCAGAATGGTTTCGGGACGTTTCGGATATTTATCGGAGTGCCGAGGGGTTACCGAAACCCCCCGGGGAAAGTAATGGGCCTACATAGGCCATAGGGGAGAGGGGAGGCAGCCCACAAGGGGTGGCCGCGCCCCCTCCCATAGGGAGTCCGAATTGGACTAGGGGAGGGGGCGCGCCCCCCTTTCCTTCTCCTCTTCCCTCTTCCTTCCCTCTTTCCCCTTCCATGAGAAGGAAAAAAGGGGGGCCAAATCCTACTAGGACTGGAGTCCTAGTAGGAATCCCCTCTCCTTGGAGCACCACTGGTGGCCGGACTCCTCCTCTCCCTCCTTTATATACATTTGCAGGGCACCCCTTGGAGACACACCAAATGTTCCGAGCTTTGTGCGGCGTCTCTCTCCATGGTTTACTCCTCCAGTCATATTCACGTAGTGCTTAGGCGAGGCCCTGCACGGATCACATCACCATCACGGTCACCATGCCGTCATGCTGACGAAACTCTCCCTCGACACTCTGCTGGATCAAGAGTTTGAGGGACATCATTGAGATGAACATGTGCTGAACTCGGAGGTGTCGTATGTTCGGTACTTGATCGGTTGGATCATGAAGACATTCAACTACATCAACCACATTAACCTAATGCTTTCGCTTTCGGTATACGAGGGTACGTGGACACACTCTCCACCTCTCGTTGCTATGCATCTCCTAGATAGTTCTTGCCTGATCATAGGAATTTGTTTGAAATTGCATGCTACGTTCCCCAATAGTGGTATCAGAGCCAGGTCTATGCGTAGATGATATGCACGAGTAGAACACAAAGAGTTGTGGGCTATCATAGTCATACTGGTTACCACCAACGTCTTATTTTAATTTGGCGGTATTGTTGGATGAAGCGGCCCGGACCAACCTTACATGACCACGTTCATGAGACCAGTTCCACCAACAGACATGCAACTTGTTTTCCATAAAGGTGGCTGGCGGGTGTCTGTTTCTCCAACTTTAGTTTAGTCGAATTTGACTACGGCCGGTCCTTGTTGAAGGTTAAAACAGCAAACTTGACGAAGCATCATTGTGGTTTTGATGCGTAGGTAAGAACGGTTCTTACTAGAAGCCCGTAGCAGGCACGTAAAACTTGCAACAACAAAGTAGAGGACGTCTAGCTTGTTTTTGCAGGGCATGTTGTGATGTCATATGGTCAAGACATGATGTGATATACGTTATTGTATGAGATGATCATGTTTTTGAAAAGTTATCGGCAACTGGCACGAGCCTTATGGTTGTCGCTTTATTGTATGAAATGCAATCGCCATGTAATTGCTTTACTTTATCTCTATGCGTTAGGGATAGTTGTAGAAGCAATAGTTGGCGAGACGACAACGACACTACGATGGAGATCAAGATGTCAAGCTGGTGATGATGGGAATCATGACAGTGCTTTGAAGATGGATATCAAAGGCATAAGATGATGATGGCCATATCATGTCACATATTTTGATTACATGTGATGTCTATCTTTTATGCATCTTATTTTGCGGTACGACGGTAGCATTATGAGATGATCCCTCACTAAAATTTCAAGGTATAAGTGTTCTCCTTGAGTATGCACCGTTGCGATAGTTCGTCGTGCCGAGCACCACGTGATGATCGGGTGTTATAAGGTCTACGTTCACATACAACGGGTGCAAGATAGTTTTGCACATGCGGAATACTTGGGTTAAACTTGATGAGCCTAGCATGTACAAACATGGCCTCGAAACACTGGAGACCTAAAGGTTGAATGTGAATCATATAGTAGATATGATCAACATAGAGATGTTCACCATTGAAGACTACTCCATCTCACGTGATGATCGGACATGGTTTAGTTGATATGGATCACATGATCATTTAGATGACTTGAGGGATGTCTATCTAAGTCGGAGTTCTTAAGTAATATGATTAATCAAACTTAATTTATCATGAACTTAGTCCTAATAGTATTTGCATATCTATGTTCTAGATCAATAGCTCCCATATAGCTCCCCTGTTTTATTTTTGATATGTTTCTAGAGAAAACTGAGTTGAAAGATGATAGTAGCAATGATGCGGACTGGGCCCGTGATCTGAAGATTATCCTCATTGCTGCACAGAAGAATTGTGTCCATGATGCACCGCTAGGTGACGGACCTATTGCAGGAGCAGATGTAGATGTTATGAATGTTTTGGCAAGCTCGGTATGATGACTACTTGATAGTTTAGTGTGCCATGCTTCGGCTTAGAACCGGGACTTCAAAAATGTTTTGAGCGCCACGGAGCATATAAGATGTTCCAAGAGCTGAAATTGGTATTTCAGACTCATGCCCGAGTCGAGAGGTATGAGACCTCTGACAAGTACTTTTCCTACCAGATGGAGGAGAATAGCTCAACCAGTGAGCATGTGCTCAGAATGTCTGAGTACTACAATCGCTTGAATCAAGTGGGAGTTAATCTTCTAGATAAGGTAGTGATTGACAAAGTTCTCTAGTCACTATCACTAAGTTACTAGAACTTCTTACTATAATATGCAAGGGATGGCGAAAACGATTCCCGAGCTCTTCGCAATGCTAAAATCAGCGATGGTAGAAATCAAGAAAGAGCATCAAGTGTTGATGGTTTACAAGACCACTAGTTTCAAGAAAAGGGGAAAAGGAAAAGAAAAGGAACTTCAAGAAAGAATGGCAAGCAAGTTGCCACTCCGTGAAGAAACCCAAAGCTAGACCTGAGCCTAAAACTGAGTTCTTCTACTGCAAAGGAAATGGTCACTAGAAGCGGAACTACCCCAAATACTTGGCGGATAAGAAGGATGGCAGAGTGAACAAAGGTATGTTTGATATACGTGTTTTTGATGTGTACTTTACTAGTGTTCATAGTAACCCCAGGGTATTCGATACTGGTTCAGTTACTAAGATTAGTAACTCGAAACAGGAATTGCAAAATGAACAAAGACTAGTTAAGGACGAGGTGACAATGTGTGTTGGAAGTAATTCCAAGGTTGATAAGATCACCATCGCACACTCCCTCTACCTTCGAGATTAGTGTTGGACCAAAATAAATGTTATTTGGTGTTTGAGTTGAGCATGAATATGATTGGATCATGTTTATTGCGATACGGTTATTCATTTAAGTCAGAGAATAATTGTTGTTCCATTTAAATGAATAAAACCTTCTATGGTCATACACCCAATGTAAATGGTTTATTGAATCTCGTAGTGATACACATATTCATAATATTGATGCCCAAAGATGCAAAGTTGATAATGATAGTGCAACATATTTGTGGAACTACCGTTTAGGTCATATTGGTGTAAAACGCATGAAGAAACTCCATACAGATGGAGTTTCTGAATCACTTGATTATGAATCATTTGATACTTGCGAACCATGCCTCATGGGCAAAATGACTAAAACACCATTCTCTAGAACAATGGAGCGAGCCACTGACTTATTGGAAATAATACATACTGATGTATGTGGTCCGATTAGTGTTGAGGGTCACGGCGTGTATCGTTATTTTCTGACCTTCATAGATGATTTAAGCAGATATGGGTATATCAACTTGATAAAACACAAGTCTGAAACATTTGAAAAGTTCAAAGAATTTCAGAGTGAAGTGGAGAATCATCATAAAAAGAAAATAAAGTTTCTATGATCTGATCGCGGAGGTGAATATTTGAGTTACGAGTTTGGCCTTCAATTAAAACAATGTGGAATAGTTTCAAAAACTCATGCCTCCTGGAACACCACATAATAATGGTGTGTCCGAACATCGTAACCGTACTTTATTAGATATGGTGCAATCTATGATGTCTCTTACTGATTTACCACTATCGTTTTGGGGTTATGCATTAGAGACAGTTGCATTCACGTTAAATAGGGCACCGTCTAAATCCATTGAGGCGACACCGTATGAACTGTGGTTTAGCAAGAAACCTAAGCTGTCGTTTCTTAAAGTTTGGGGTTGCGATGCTTATGTAAAAAAGCTTCATCCTGATAAGCTTGAACCCAAATCGGAGAAGTGCGTCTTCATAGGATACCCAAAAGAAACTACTGGGTACACCTTCTATCACAGATCCGAAGGCAAGATATTTGTTGCTAACAATGGATCCTTTCTAGAGAAGGAGTTTCTCTCGAAAGAAGTAAGTGGGAGGAAAGTAGAACTTGATGAGGTAATTGTACCTTCTCTTGAATTGGAAAGTAGCTCATCACAGAAAACCGTTCCCTTGATGCATACACCAACTAGTGAGGAAGCTGATGATAATGATCAAGAAACTTCTGATCAAGTTATTACCGAACCTCGTAGGTCAATGATGTCGCTTGAAGCTATGTCGGTATTTCCCCAAAGAGGAAGGGATGATGCAGCACGACAACGGTAGGTATTTCCCTCAGATATGAAACCAAGGGATCGAACCAGTAGGAGAACCAAGCAAAACAACATAAACAACCTCTGCACACAAATAACAACCACTCGCAACAAGACGTGTTAAAGGGGTTGTCAATCCCTTTCGGGTAACGGTGCTAGAAATTGGTGTGTGGTAGGGAGAAAGTTGTAATAGATTTAATAAATAGATCACAAATAAAATAAAGTGCATGATACGTCTCCAACGTATCTATATTTTTTGATTGTTCCATGCTATTATATTACCCGTTTTGGATGTTTATGGGCTTTATTGTATACTTTTATATTATTTTTGGGACTAACCTATTAACCGGGGGCCCAACCCAAATTACTGTTTTCTTGACCATTTTAGTGTTTCAAAAAAAGGAATATCAAACGGAGTCAAAACGGAATGAAACCTTCGGGAGAGTTCTTTTTGGAACGGAAGCAATCTAGGAGATTTGGAGTAGACGTTAGGGAAGCAACAAAGAAGCCACGAGGCAGGGAGGCGCGCCCTACCCCCTGGGCACGCCCCCACCCTCGTGGGCCCCTCGTGGCTCCCTTGACCAACTTCTTTCGCCTATATATGTCCATATACCCTAAAAACATCGGAGAGCACTATAGATCGGGAGTTCCGCCGCCGCAATCCTCTATAGCCACCAAAAACCAATCGGGACCCTGTTCCGGCACCCTGCCGGAGGGGGATCCCACACCGGTGGACATCTTCATCATCCCGATGCTCTCCATGATGATGAGGGAGTAGTTCACCCTCGGGGCTGAGGGTATGTACCAATAGCTATGTGTTTGATCTCTCTCTCTCTCTCTCTCTCTTTCTCTCTCTCTCTCGTGTTCTTGAGGTGATACGATCTTGATGTATCGCGAGCTTTGCTATTATAGTTGGATCTTATGATGTTTCTCCCCCTCTACTCTCTTGTAATGGATTGAGTTTTCCCTTTGAAGTTATCTTATCGGATTGAGTCTTTAAGGATTTGAGAACACTTTATGTATGTCTTGCATGTGCTTATCTGTGGTGACAATGGGATATTCACGTGATCTACTTGATGTATGTTTTGGTGATCAATTTGTGGGTTCAATGAACTTATGCATAGGGGTTGGCACACGTTTTCGTCTTCACTCTTCGATAGAAACTTTGGGGCACTCTTTGAAGTACTTTGTGTTGGTTGAATAGATGATCTAAGATTGTGTGATGCATATCGTATAATCATGCCCAAGGATACTTGAGGTGACATTGGAGTATCTAGGTGACATTAGGGTTTTGGTTGATTTGTGTCTTAAGGTGTTATTCTAGTATGAAATCTATGGTAGATCGAACGTAAAGAATAGCTTTGTGTTATTTTACTACGGACTCTTGAATAGATCGATCAGAAAGGATAACTGTGAGGTGGTTTCGTACCCTACCATAATCTCTTCGTTTGTTCTCGGCTATTAGTGACTTTGGAGTGACTCTTTGTTGCATGTTGAGGGATAGTTATATGATCCAGTTATGTTATTATTATTGAGGGAACTTGCACTAGTGAAAGTATGAACCCTAGGCCTTGTTTCCTACCATTGCAATACCGTTTATGCTCACTTTTACCACTTGTTACCTTGCTGTTTTATATTTTCAGATTACAAATACCTATATCTACCATCCATATTCCACTTGTATCACCATCTCTTCACCGAACTAGTGCACCTATACAATTTACCATTGTATTGGGTGTGTTGTGGACACAAAAGACTCTTTGTCATTTGGTTGCAGGGTTGCTTGAGAGAGACCATATTCATCCTACGCCTCCCATGGATTGATAAACCTTAGGTCATCCACTTGAGGGAAATTTGCTACTGTCCTACAAACCTCTGCACTTGGAGGCCCAACAACGTCTACAAGAAGAAGGTTGTGTAGTAGACATCAGTGCAGCAAAGTATTTTTAGTTTAATAGATCTGAAAATAAATGCAAAGGAAAAGTAAATCGCAAAGGCAAATATATGAGAAAGAGACCTGGGGCCGTAGGTTTTACTAGTGGCTTCTCTCGAGAAAAATAGCAAACGGTGGGTGAACAAATTACTGTTGGGCGATTGATAGAACTTCAAATGATCATGACGATATCCAGGCAATGATCGTTATATAGGCATCACGTCCAAGATTACTAGACCGACTCCTGCCTGCATCTACTACTATTACTCCACACATCGACCGCTATCCATTATGCATCTAGTGTATTAAGTTCATGGAGAAATGGAGTAATGCAATAAGAATGATGACATGATGTAGACAAGATCTATCTATGTAGAGATAGACCCCATCGTTTTATCCTTAGTAGCAAAGATACATACGTGTCGGTTCCCCTTCTGTCACTAGGATCAAGCACCGTAGTTTTCGAACCCACTACAAAGCACCTCTTCCCATTGCAAGATAAATAGATCAAGTTGGCCAAACAAAACCCAAATATCGGAGAAGAAAAACGAGGCTATAAGAGATCAAAGAAGCTCAAATACTTTCATGGATATAAAAAGATATAACTGATCATAAACTCAAAGTTCATCAGATCCCAACAAACACACCACAAAAAGAGTAACATCATATGGATCTCCAAGAGACCATTGTATTGAGAATTCAGCGAGCGAGAGGAAGCAATCTAGCTACTAACTACGGACCCGAAGGTCTACAAACAACTACTCACGCATCATCGGAGAGGCACCAATGGAGGTGGTGAACCCTATCCGTGATGGTGTCTAGATTGGACCTGGTGGTTCTGGACTCTGCGGCGGCTGGATCAATATTTCGTTGATTCCCCTAGGGTTTTGGGAATATTGAGGTATTTATAGAGCAAAGAGGCGGTCGGGGGGGGGGCACCCGAGGTGGGCACAACCCACCAAGGTGCGCATGGGCCTCCTGGCACGCCCTTGTGGGATGTGCTCTCCTGAGAGCACCCCCAGGCGCAGCCAGGGCCCATTATGTGTCTTCTGGTCCATAAAAAATCTACGTGGTGTTTTGTTGCATTTGGACTCCTCTGATATTGATTTCCTGCGATGTAAAAAACATGCAGAAAACAGGAACTGGCACTTGGCACTATGTCAATAGGTTAGTACTAAAAAATGATATAAAATGACTATAAAATGAATATAAAACATCCAATATTGATAATATAACAACATGGAACAATAAAAAAGTATAGATACATTGGATAGGTATCAGTCAACCAGAGCACGTTCCGCACGAGAGTGGTACGGTAATCCTGTTCTGGAAGTCATGTTACTAGATCATGACGAACCTACGAACTATGCGAAAGCAATGATGAGCCCAGATTCCAATAAATGGCTTGAGGCCATGAAATCTGAGATAGGATCCATATATAAGAACAAAGTGTGGACTTTGGTGGACTTGCCCGATGATCGGAAAGCCATTAAGAATAAATGGATCTTCAAGAGGAAGACGGACGCTAATAGTAGTGTTACTATCTACAAAGCTCAATTTGTCGAAAAATGTTTTTGACAAGTTCAAGGGGTTGACCACGATGAGATTTTCTCAGTCGTATCAATGCTTAAAGTCTGTCCGAATCATGTTAGCAATTTCTGCATTTTATGAAATCTGGCAAATGGATGTAAAAACTGCATTCCTTAATAGATTTATTAAAGAAGAGTTGTATATGATGCAACCAGAAGGTTTTCTCAATCCAAAAGGTGCTAACAAAGTGTGCAAGCTCTAGCGATCCATATATGGACTAGTGCAAACATCTTGGAGTTAGAATATACGCTTTGATGAGTTGATCAAAGCATATAGTTTTATACAGACTTGCGGTGAAGCCTGTATTTACAAGAAAGTGAGTGGGAGCACTACAGCCTTTCTGATAAGTATATGTGAATGACATTGTTGATCGGAAATTATGTAGAATTTTCTGGAAAGCATAAAGGAGTGTTTGAAAGGAGTTTTTCAAAGAAAGACATCGGTGAATCTACTTACATATTGGGCATCAAGATCTATAGAGATAGATCAAGACGCTTGATAAGATTTTTCAATGAGTACATACCTTGAAAAGATTTTGAAGTAGTTCAAAAGGGAACAGTCAAAGAAGGAGTTCTTGCCTGTATTGCAAGGTGTAAAGTTGAGTAAGACTCAAAACATGACCACGGCAGAAAATAGAAAGAGAATGAAAGTCATTCCCTATGCCTCATCCATAGGTTCTATAAAGTATGACATGCTGTATACCAGACCTAGTTAGTACCTTGCCATAAGGTTGGCAAAGGGGTAAAATAGTGATCCAGGAGAAGATCACTGGACAGCGGTCAAAATTATCCTTAGAGGACTAAGGAAATATTTCTTGGTTATGGAGGTAATAAATAGTTCATCGTAAAGAGTTACGTCGATGCAAGCTTTAACACCGATCTGGATGACTTCGAGTCTCAATCTGGATACAAATTGAAAGTGGGAGCAATTAGCTAGAGTAGCTCCATGCAGAGCATTCTAGACATAGAAATTTACAAAATACATATAGATGTGAATGTGGCAGACCCGTTGACTAAACGTCTCTCATAAGCAAAACATGATAACACCTTAGTACTCTTTGGGTGATAAATCACATGGCGATGTGAACTAGATTATTGACTCTAGTAAACCCTTTGGGTGTTGGTCACATGGCGATGTGAACTATGGGTGTTAATCACATGGTGATGTAAACCATTGGTGTTAAATCACATGGCAATGTGAACTAGATTATTGACTCTAGTGCAAGTGGGAGACTGAAGGAAAATTTACCCTAGAGGCAATAATAAAGTTGTTATTTTATATTTCCTTATATCATGATAAATGTTTATTATTCATGCTAGAATTGTATTAACTGGAAACTTGATACATGTGTGGATACATAGACAAAACACCGTATCCCTAGTAAGCCTCTACTAGACTAGCTCATTAATAAAAGATGGTTAAGTTTCCTAACCATAGACATGTGTTGTCATTTGATGAACAAGATCACATCATTAGGATAATGATGTTATGGATAAGACCCATTCGTTAGCTTAGCATAATGATCGTTAAGTTTTATTGCTATTGCTTTCTTCATGACTTATACATATTCCTTTGACTATGAGATTATGCAACTCCCGGATACCGGAGGAATACCTTGTGTGCTATCAAACATCACAATGTAACTAGTGATTATAAAGATGCTCTACAAGTATCTCCAAAGGTGTTTGTTGGGTTGGCATAGATTGAGATTAGGATTTGTCACTCTGAGTATCGGAGAGGTATCTCTGGGCCCTCTCGGTAATGCACATCATGATAAGCCTTGCAAGCAATGTGACTAATGAGTTAGTTACGGGATGATGCATTACAGAACGAGTAAAGGGACTTGCCAATAATGAGATTGAACTAGGTATGAGGATACCGACGATCGAATCTCGGGCAAGTAACATACCAATGACAAAGAGAATGACGTATGTTGTGATTGCGGTTTGACCGATAAAGATCTTTGTAGAATATGTAGGAACCAATATGAGCATCCAGGTTCTGTTGTTGGTTATTGATCGGAGATGTGTCTCGGTCATGTCTACATAGTTCTCGAACCCGTAGGGTCTGCACGCTTAACGTTCGATGACGATTTGTATTATGAGTTATGTGTTTTGATGACCGAAGATTGTTCGGAGTCCCGGATTAGATCACGGACATGATGAGGAGTCTCAAAATGGTCGAGAGGTAAAGATTGATATATTGGATGATAGTATTTGGACTCTAGAATGGTTTCAGGATGTTTCGGATATTTATCGGAGTACCGAGGGGGTTACCGGAACCCCCCGGGGAAAGTAATGGGCCTACATGGGCCATAGGGGAGAGGGGAGGCATCCCACAAGGGGTGGCCGCGCCCCCCTCCCATAGGGGGTCCGAATTGGACTAGGGGAGGGGGCGCACCCCCCTTTCCTTCTCCTCTTCCCTCTCCCTTCCCTCTTTCCCCCTCCATGAGAAGGAGAAAAGGGGGGCGAATCCTACTAGGAGTGGAGTCCTAGTAGGACTCCCCTCTCCTTGGAGCACCGCTGGTGGCCGGACTCCTCCTCTCCCTCCTTTATATATGTTTGCAGGGCACCCCTTGGAGACACACCAAATGTTCCGAGCTTTGTGCGGCGTCTCTCTCCATGGTTTACTCCTCCGGTCATATTCACGTAGTGCTTAGGCGAGGCCCTGCACGGGTCACATCACCATCACCGTCACCATGCCGTCATGCTGACGAAACTCTCCCTCGACACTCTGCTGGATCAAGAGTTTGAGGGACATCATTGAGATGAACATGTGCTAAACTCGGAGGTGTCGTACGTTCGGTACTTGATCGGTTGGATCGCGAAGACATTCAACTACATCAACCACGTTAACCTAACGCTTTCGCTTTTGGTCTACGAGGGTACGTGGACACACTCTCCCCCTCTCGTTGCTATTCATCTCCTAGATAGATCTTGCTTGATCGTAGGAATTTTTTTTGAAATTGCATGCTACATTCCCTAACAAGTACTTGGGGCAGTTCCACTTCCAGTGACCATTTCCCTTGCAATAAAAGCACTTAGTGTCAGGCTTGGGTCCATTCTTTGGCTTCTTCCCGGCAACTGATTTACCGGGCACAGCAAATCCCTTGCCGTGCTTTTTGAAGTTCTTCTTACCCTTGCCTTTCTTGAAGCTAGTGGTCTTATTCACCATCAACACTTGATGTTCCTTTTTGATCTGCACCTCCGCTGATTTCAGCATCGAATATAACTTAGGAATGGACTTCTCCATCCCTTGCATATTGTAGTTCATCACAAAGCTCTTGTAGCTACGTGGAAGCGACTAGAGGATTCTTTCAATCACCGAGTCATCTGGAAGATTAACTCCCAGCTGAGACAAGCGGTTGTGCAACCCAGACATTTTGAGTATATGCTCGCTGACAGAACTGTTTTCCTCCATCTTACAACCGTAGAACTTGTCAGAGACTTCATATCTCTCGATCCGAGCATGAGCTTGGAAAACCATTTTTAGCTCTTGGAACATCTCATATGCTCTGTGTTGCTCAAAATGCTTTTGGATCCCCGAATCTAAGTTGTAAAGCATGTTGCACTGAACCAGGGAGTAATCATCACTACGCGAACTGCCAGGTGTTCATAATGTCTTGAGTTGCTGGGAAAATGGGTGCGTCACCTTGCGGTGCTTCAAGGACATATGCTTTCTTGGAAGCTATGAGGATGATCCTCAATTTACGGAGCCAGTCCGTATAGTTGCTTCCATCGTCTTTCAGTTGGTTTTCTCTAGGAACGCGTTGAAGTTGAGGGCAACATTAGCGTGGGCCATTGGATCTACAGGATAGATCGTAAAGACAATTTTAGACTAATTTTATGATCATTAAGTTCATCTAATCAAACTATTTAACAAACTTCCACTCAGATAGACATCCCTCTAGTCATCTAAGTGATACATGATCTGAATCGACTAGGCCGTGTCCGATCATCACGTGAGATGGACTAGTCATCAACGGTGAACATCTCCATGTTGATCGCATCTACTATATGACTCTTGTTCGACCTTTTGGTCTCTCGTGTTCCGAGGCCATGTCTGTACATGCTAGGCTCATCAAGTCAACCTAAGTGTTTCGCATGTGTAAATCTGGCTTACACCCGTTGTATGGGAACGTTAGAATCTATCGCACGCGATCATCATGTGGTGCTTTGAAACAACGAACCTTCACAACAGTGCACACTTAGGGGAAAAAATTTCTTGAAATTTGAGTGAGGGACCATCTTAATTATGCAACTGTCATTCTAAGAAAATAAGATGTAAACATGACAAACATCACATGCAAATCATAAAGTGACATGATATGGCCAATATCATCTTGCGCCTTTGATCTCCATCTTCGCGGTGTGATACGTCCATTTTGCATCATGTTTTGTACTGTTATTTATTGTGTTTTTATCCATAATAATGCATTTTGGAGTAATTCTAATGCCTTTTCTCTCATAATATGCAAGGTGTACAAAAAGAGGGGGAATTCAGGCAGCTGGAAATCTGGACCTGGAAAAACTACGTCAGGCTACCTATTCTGCACAACTCCAAATGACCTGAAACTTCACAAGGATTTTTTATGGCATATTTGAGAATTATTGGAGCAAATAACTTCCATCAGGGGCCCACTAGGTGGGCACAACCCAGCTGGGCGCGCCAGGGAGCCCAGGCGCGCCCTGGTGGGTTGTGCTCACCCAGGCCCACCTCCGGTGCCCATCTTCTGGCATCTAGGTCATTTTGACCTAGAAAAAACAAGGACAGGACTTTTGGGACGGAGCACCGCCGTCTCGAGGCGGAACTTGGGCAGGAGCACTCTTGCCCTATGATGGAGCGATTCCGCTGGGGGAACTTCCCTCCCGGAGGGGGAAATCATCATCATCATCATCACCAACAACTCTCCCATTTTGGGGAGGGCAATCTCCATCAAGATCTTCAACAACACCATCTCATCTCAAACCCTAGTTCATCTCTTGTGTTCAATCTTGTTACCGGAACTGTAGATTGGTGCTTGTGGGTGACTAGTCGTGTTGATTACATCTTGTAGCTGATTACTATATGGTTTATTTGGTGGAATATTATACGTTCGAATCCAATATGATATTTAATACTCCTCTGATCATGAGCATGATTATCATTTGTGAGTAGTTACTTTTTTTCTTGAGGTCACGGTAGAAATCATGTTGCAAGTAATCATGTGAACTTGATATGTGTTCGATATTTTGATAGTATGTATGTTGTGATTCCCTTAGTGGTGTCATGTGAATGTCGACTACATGACACTTCACCATATTTGGGCCCAAGGGAATATATTGTGGACTAGCAATTAGATGATGGGTTGTGAGAGTGACAGAAGTTTAAACCCCAGTTTATGCGCTATTCCATAAGGGATCGATTGGATCCAAAAGTTTAATGCTATGGTTAGAATTTATACTTAATACTTTCTTGTAGTTGCGGATGCTTGCGGGAGGGTTAATCATAAGTAGGAGGTTTTTTCAAATAAGAACAACACCTAAGCACCGGTGCACCCACATAGCAAATTATCAAAGTAGCGAACACAAATTGAACCAACATGATGAAAGTGACTGGATGAAATTCCCGTGTACCCTCAAGAACGCTTTGCTTATCATAAGAGACCATTTTGGCATGTGCTTTGCCTCAAAAGGATTGGGCTACCTAGCTGCACTTTTGTTACTACTATCATTACTTGCTCGTTACAAGTTATCTTGCTATCAAACTACTCCGCTACTTACAATTTCAATACATGCATACATTACCTTGCTGAAAACCACTTGTCATTTTCTTTTGCTCCATGTTGGGTTTGACACTCTTACTTATCGAAAAGAGCTACAATTGATCCCCTATACTTGTGGGTTATCAAGGCTATTTTCTGGCGTCGTTGCCGGGGAGTTAAGCGCCTTTGGTAAGTGGAATTTGGTAAGGAAACATTTATATAGTGTGCTGAAATTTATTGTCACTTGTTACTGTGGAAAACAATCCTTTGAGGGGTTTTGTCGGGGTATCTTCACCTTGTCCGGAACCACCATTATCTACCCCTCAACCTACTGCACCTACTAAAAATATTGAACATGAAATTCCTTCAGGTATGATAGAACAACTGCTAGCTAATCCTTATGCAGGAGATGGAACCAAACATCCTAATATGCACTTGATATATGTAGAACAAATTTGTGGATTGTTTAAGCTTGCAGGTTTACCCAGGGATGAAGTTAGGAAAAAGGTTTTCCCTTTATCTTTGAACGGAAAAGCATTGGCATGTTATAGGCTATGCGATGATATTGGATCTTGGAACTGGAATCGTTTGAAATTGGAGTTCCACCAAAAATTTTGTCCTATGCATCTAGTTCATCGTGATCGGAATTATATATATAATCTTTGGCCTCGTGAAGGAGAAAGTATCGCTCTAGCTTGTGGGAGGCTTAAGTCAATGTTATATTCATGCCCCAATCATGAGCTCTCAAGAGAAATTATTATCGAGAACTTTTATGCTCGACTTTCTCGTCATGATCAAACCATACTTGATACTTTTTGTGCCGGTTCTTTTATGAAGAAGACTATTGAATTCTGGTGGGATATTTTGGAAAGAATTAAACGCAACTCTGAAGATTGGGAACTCAATGAAGGTAAAGAGTCGGGTATTAAGCTTAAGTATGATTGTGTTAAATCTTTTATGGATAACGATGCTTTTCAAAAGTATAGCACTAAATATGGACTTGACTCTAAGATAGTAGCCTCCTTATGTGAATCATTTGCTACTCATGTTGATCTCCCTAAAGAGAAGTGGTTTAAATATCACCCACCTATTAAAGCAGAAATCAAGGAATAGGTACGAGTTAAAGAAGAAACTATACTTTATAATGTTGATCCAATTGTTCCTTCTACTTATATTGAGGAACCACCTATCCCTGTTAGGATAAAGGAACATGCCAAAGTTTCAACTATGGTTAACAAAAGCTATATTAGAACACCTAAACCTGATGAACAAATCAAAGTAGAAGTTAGTATTGCTATGGTTAAAGATCTCTTGGAAGAAGATATGGATGTGCATGTTATTTACTTCTGTTGTTGGCATGCCCGTCATCTTAGTTAAAATAGGAGATCACTGTTATCATGGTTTATGTGACTGCTACGTCTTAAGATTGCGTTGGTTTTTCTTGAAGAGGAAAGGGTGATGCAGTAATAGTAGCGTAAGTATTTCCCTCAGCTTTTGAGAACCAAGGTATCAATCCAGTAGGAGGCTCCTCAAAAGTCCCACGCACCTACACAAACAAACAAGAACTCGCAACCAACGCAATAAATGGGTTGTCAATCCCTTCAAGGCCACTTGCAAAAGTGAGATCTGATAGAGATAATATGATAAGATAAATATTTTTGGTATTTTATGATATAGATAGGAAAAGTAAAGATGCAAATAAAAGTAGATTGAAAGCTTATATGATAAGAGATAGACCCGGGGGCCATAGGTTTCACTAGTGGCTTCTCTCAAGATAGCATAAGTATTACGGTGGGTGAACAAATTACTGTCGAGCAATTGATAGAAAAGAGAATAATTATGAGATTATCTAGGCATGATCATGTATATAGGCATCACGTCCGTGACAAGTAGACCGACTCCTGCCTGCATCTACTACTATTACTTCGCACATCGACCGCTATCCTGCATGCATCTAGAGTATTAAGTTCATAAATAACAGAGTAACGCATTAAGAAGGATGACATGATGTAGAGGGATAAACTCATGCAATATGATATAAACCCCATCTTTTATCCTCGATGGCAACAATACAATACGTCCCTTGCTGCCCCTGCTGTCACTAGGAAAGGACAACACAAGATTGAACCCAAAGCTAAGCACTTCTCCCATTGCAAGAAAGATCAATCTAGTAGGACAAACCAAACTGATAATTCGAAGAGACTTGCAAAGATAACTTAATCACACATGAAAGAATTCAGAGGAGATTCAAATATTTCTCATAGATAAACTTGATCGTAAACGCACAATTCATCAGATCTCGACAAACACACCGCAAAAAGAGTTACATCGAATAAATCTCCAAGAAGATCGAGGAGAACTTTGTATTGAGATTCAAAGAGAGAGAAGAAGCCATCTCGCTAATAACTATGGACCCGAAGGTCTGTGGTAAACTACTCACAACTCATCAGAGAGGCCTTGGAGATGATGTAGAGGCCCTCCGTGATCGATTCCCCCTCCAGCGAAGCGCCTGCGAAGGCTCCAAGATGGGATATCATGCATATAGAAGGTTACGGCGGTGGAAATATTTTTTCGTGGTCACTTCTGATGTTTTCGGGGTACATGGGTATATATAGGAGGAAGAAGTAGGTCAGTGGATGCTCGAGTGGCCCACGAGGGCGGGGGGCGCGCCCAGCCCTAGGGGGCGCGCCGGTCACCCTCGTGGCCGCCTCCCTTGTTTCTTGACTTCCACTCCAATTCCTTTGGATCACGTTCGTTCCAAAAATCATGCTCCCGAAGGATTCATTCCGTTTGGACTCCGTTTGATATTCCTTTTCTTCGAAACACTGAAATAGGCAAAAAAACAGCAATACGGGTTGGGCCTCCGATTAGTAGGTTAGTCCCAAAAATGATATAAATGTGTAAAGTAAAGCCCATAAACATCCAAAACGGGTAATACAATAGCATAGAACAATCAAAAATTATAGATACGTTGGAGACGTATCAAGCATCCCCAAGCTTAATTCCTGCTTGTCCTCGAGTAGGTAAATGATGAAAATAGAATTTTTGATGTGGAATGCTACCTAGCATAATTCTCAATGTGATTTTCTTTATTGTGGCATGAATGTTCAGATCCAAATGATTCAAAATAAAAGTTCATAAATAGTAATACTTCAAGCATACTAATCAAAGCAATCATGTCTTCTCAAAATAACATGGCTAAAGAAAGTTCATCCCTACAAAATCATATAGTTAGGCTATGCTTCATCTTCGTCACACAAAAATTCTCCCATATTATACACCCTCGATGACAAGCCAAGCAATTGTTTCGTACTTACATAATCTCAAACTTTTTCAACTTTCACGCAATACATGAGCGTGAGCCATGGATATAGCACTATGGGTGGAATAGAATATGATGATGGAGGTTGTGTGGAGAAGACAAAAAAAGAGAAAGTCTCATATTGACGAGGATAATCAACGGGATATGGAGATGCCCATCAATTGATGTCAACATGAGGAGTAGGGATTGCCATGCAAGGGATGCACTAGAGCTATAAATGTATGAAAGCTCAATAAAAAGAAACTGGTGGGTGTGCATCCAACTTGCTTGCTCACGAAGACCTAGGGCATTTTGAGGAAGCCCATCGTAGGAATATACAAGCCAAGTTCTATAATGAAAATTTTCCACTAGTATATGAAAGTGACAACATAAAAGACTTTCTATATGAAGAACATGGTGCTACTTTGAAGCAAGTGTAGAAAAGGATAGTAACATCACCCCCTTTTTATTTTCTTTTTTTTCTTTTTTTTCTTTTGGCCTTTCTTTTTTTGGCCTTCCTTTTTTTTCTTTGGCCTTTCTTTTTTTTCTTTGGCCTTTCTTTTTCTTTTTTTCTTTTTGGGGACAATGCTCTAATAATGATGGTCATCGCACTTCTATTTATTTACAACTCAAGAATTACAACCCAAAACTAGAACAAGATATGACTCTATATGAATGCCTCTGGCGGTGTACCGGGATGGGCAATGAATCAAGAGTGACATGTATGAAAAAATATGCATGGTGGCTTTGCCACAAATACGATGTCAACTACATGATCATGCAAGGCAATATGACAATGATGATGTGTGTCATGATGATTAACGGAACGGTGAAAAAGTTGCATGGCAATATATCTCGGAATGGCTATGGAAATGCCATAATAGGTAGGTATGGTGGCTGTTTTGAGGAAGATATAAGGAGGTTTATGTGTGATAGACCGTATTGTATCATGGGTTTTGGATGCACCAGCGAAGTTTGCACCAACTCTCAAGGTGAGAAAGGGCAATGCACGGTACCGAAGAGGCTAGCAATTGTGACGCCGGATAATTAAGCTACAGTAATTCCCTGCCGTTGATGCCACATCATCATGATTACTGTTGTTAAACTCGCGATGTTTCAAACCCACTCTATATTTTAAATTCAAAATCAAGTCAAACTCAAAAGTTTTTCAAATGTCTAAAATAAAATGTTCATCATGTGGCTAATATTCATTTGTTAATATTGGTGGTGAACCAACTTTTTGCAAAGTGGTTTAATGCCCTGATCTAAATAAAACAGAAATATAAAAAAGGGTTAAGTTAAATAAAAGTGAAAAAGGGAAAACCTCCCTCCTCACCCTGGGCCGCTTGGCTACTAGACCCACCAGGTCAGCCTAGCTAGCCCAACTCCCCCCTCCTTGGTCGTTTGCCCTGTTCCCGCGACCGCATCGCTACAGGGGCGTGGTCGCCGCCGAACCCCCTCATCTACAGCGCCGTGGGAGGAGGATAAGGCCGCCAGCGCCCCGACGCCTCGGGCTCCCTCTGCTCCACCCCGCACTCTCCCCTCTCCTCGCAGCCCCCCTCTTAGATCCCCTTTCCTCCGGCCCTCTCCCTCTCGCTCGGGTGCCCACCCGAGCATAGCCGTCGCCGTCGCAGCCGTGGCCACCTGCCTCGCCTCGCCGTGCAACCTTCCAGAAGACGCCTGCCTTCGTATTCAACTTCTACGTGGGCTGCCTCGCGTGGGATCGCCAGGACGACGCAGCCACCGTCGGCAACCGCCACGACTTTTCTTTGATCTGCGCTGCTCCGGCCACCCGCGTCGTCCCCGAGCCCACCTCGAGCTCCTCCGGCGTCCCCGAGCCTTCTCATCAACGCTCGTGAGCCCCTCCGCCGAAGCCCCCTTCCTCCTCCCTCTGGTTGCCGCCGTTTAGACCGCCACCCGTGCCTTCCTGAGCCGGTACCCGGTACTCCCACGCGCGAGCGCTCACACCATGCAGCCTCGCTACCTAGGTCGCCGATGTGCGCCGCCGCGTCTGGCCCCGACCGGCCTCGTCGGCTCCGCCACTGTTGTCGCTCCGCCCGCCTTGCCTCGCCTCCCTCTCCACCTACCCGTGGCCGCGAGCTGCCCGCCCGCGCGTCTTGCCGCTACGCCTGCGGCCTCGTCCGCTCATGCCCCCCCGTTGCTCTCTGCCTCGCTCGCCGCCCTCTGTTGCGCCACTCGGTCGCCACTATGCCCCGCCGCGCCCCGCCGCTGGCCGCTGCGGCCCCTCAGCTCCCCCGACCTCACCGGTCGCAGGCGCCCCGTCGGCCTCCCCCTGCACCTGGGCGGGTTCGGCCTCCGCCTGGGCCAACGCCCATAGCCCGCACCTGTTACGCCCACTCTAGTGGCCTTCTGTGCCACTGGCAGCTGGGGCCCCTCCCCTTAAAAATAAGAGGATTTTCTTAATACAAATAAAAATGATTAATTGGTTAATTAATTAGTTAACCTTGCTTAATTAGCCTAATGAACTGGATTAGTTAATTTAAACCTGTTTAATTAACTAAGTCAATGACAGATGGGCCCCATGTGCCAGGTTTGACTTAGTCAACCTGTTGACATGCTGACGTCACCCTTACGTCATGCTCATGCAATAACTCCATTTAGATTTAATAATAATTGTAGAATATTAATAAAAACTTTGAAAATTCATATAAAATAATCCATAACTCGGATGAAAAAGTTTTCTACATGAAAGTTGCTCAGAATTTTGAGACGAATCTGAATAATCGATCCGTTCGTCCGCCACACATCCCTAGCATAACAAATGTCGAACCTTTCCCCTCTGGTTCATCTGCGTGACACACATCCGGAACCGGGAAAACTTTCCCGGATGTTTCCCCCTTCGCCAGTGTCGCCTAGCGCTACGTTAGAACGCCTCTAGCCCCACTTTTGTCTTGTTATGCTTATGTTTGTGTGTATTTACTGTTTCTTCCCCCTCTTCTTCTCCGGTAGACCTCGAGACCGCTGCCGATGCCGCTGTGATCGACTACATCACCGACGACCCTCCTTCTCACCTAAGCAACCAGGCAAGCCCGCCCCCCTTTGATCATCCCGATATCGCCCATTCTATACTCTCATGCTTGCATTAGATTTTGCTACTGTTATTGTTTGCTCCTATTCTGATGCATAGCCGCTTTTGTACCTGCTTATTGTTACCTACCTGCTTATTCTAAACTGCTTAGTATAGGTTGGCTAGTGATCCATCAGTGACCCCCACTTGTCCTTATTGCCCCTGCTTCATCATCGACGCCTCGATCGACGTGATCGACGAACAGAGCCTGACACCTCACATCACATCCCGCCCCTTTAGTTGCTCGACTCTGTAGAGCTACTATCAAGTGTCGAGGGAGATCCCTCATAACGCACTCCTGATGATAATTCTGTAGTGTAGCTATTCGGTCGTGGTCATCGAGGGTGATTTCCTCTTTCACCATTCCCGATACGGGTCTGTCG
The DNA here is from genome assembly GCF_002162155.2 of Triticum dicoccoides. NCBI lineage: Eukaryota > Viridiplantae > Streptophyta > Magnoliopsida > Poales > Poaceae > Triticum > Triticum dicoccoides. The sequence goes on along the minus strand of NC_041391.1, from coordinate 429,439,957 downwards.
TTCAACACCTCAAGTGTGAACCTCGAAGGTGTTCCCTCTTACGTTCACCTTGATGATTACATTGAGTGGAATCCACCGGGGGTGATTCCTCGGGTTTTCCCCTTGATGTCTGGACACACTGTTACAATGACTTTACTTGAGACCTTGGTGAAAGTCAGGCGGGCCCAGAGAGCACCCGCAAGATAATGACGTGGCACGACTGGGCATTCTAGGCCCTTGTCGTAAGTCCACGAGACGGGGCGACGGGGTCACTTTCGATCGTGAGTCTCTGCTCGTCTCCGCTAGCTAATAATACACTATGGTTTGGGTATTTGTTCTGAGTTGGCCTTTGGCCTTTACGCACCAACCACCACGTGAGAATAGTTATGGGCCTCAACGACGTATTATCAGCCAAAGCTTTGTGAGACATCTAGTTCAGCAGTGCGGCACGGCTGGGCCGGCACCATCCTGTAGTGGTGGAGCCTAGACACGCCCTGCGCGCAACGATCCGGAGTGCAACAGGCGATGGGACCAGACCCCGGAGTGCTTAGGATGTAGACCGGCGGGGACCTCTCTGCTGAGCCTAGGTAGGGCTACGACATGTTGATTTTCCGAGGCCGGGCATTGACCCAAAAAAGTGTGTCCGGCCAGAGTAATCAAGCGTGTTCGAAAACATGGTGCACCCCTGCAGTGAAGATTATCTATTAATAGCCGTGTCCATGGTAACGGACGTTCAGACTTATATCCTGATCTTATACAACTACAAACGAATACTTGAGATATGTGGCTCCGGGATTGCTTTCTCGTAGGGAGTCGAGGAAGGACCTCTGGGCATTAATGTTACAACATGCTTGTTAATTATAAACTGCTATTCTTTACTCTTTTACATGCTGCAAGATGCTCGGAGCTACTTGAAGATGCTAGTCTTTAATAGGCTAGGCCTTCCCCCTCTATTCTGACATTCTGCAGTCCAGTCCATAGACACAGCCCTTCGTTTGATACTAATGCATACTTAGTATAGATCTGATGCTTGCGAGTACTTTTGATGAGTACTCACGGTTGCTTTGCTCCCCCTTTCCCCCTTTCCCCCCTTCTTTCTTCTTTCCGGTTGATTCAACCAGATGGTGGATCCCTGGAGCCAGATGCCACCGCCGACGGATTCTGCTATGTGGAGACCGCCGACGACCAGGAGTAGTTAGGAGGTCCCAGGTAGGAGGCCTTGCCTCTTCGATCGTATTGCTTTTGTGCTAGCCTTCTTAAGGCATCCTTGTTTAACTTATGTCTATACTCAGATATTGCTGCTTTCGCTGACTTTTGTGTATCGAGCTATGTATTCGAGCCCTCGAGGCCCCTGGCTTGTAATATAAAGCTTGTATTATTTTATTTGTGTCTAGAGTTGTGTTGTGATATCTTCCCGTGAGTCCTTGATCTTGATCGTACACATTTGCGTGTATGATTAGTGTACGATTGAATCGGGGGCGTCACAGCAATGATGGAAGGGTGAGAGTGCGTATAATCCATGGACTCAACATTAGTCATAAAGAACTCATATACTTATTGCAAAAATCTACAAGTCATCAAAAACCAAGCACTACGAGCATGCTCCTAGGGGGATAGATTGGTAGGAAAAGACCATCGCTCGTCCCCAACCGCCACTCATAAGGATGCACAATCTAAGAACACCTCATGTTTCAAATTTGTTACACAACTTTCACCATACGTGCATGCTAAGGGACTTGCTAACTTCAACACAAGCATTCTTTAAATTCATAATCACCCAACTAGCATGACTCTAATATCACTACCTCCATATCTCAAAACAATTATCAAGTATCAAATTGATCATAGCATCCAATTCACTTCCTATGATAGTTTTTATTATACCCAACTTGGATGCCCATCATTCTAGGACCAATTTTATAACCATAGCAAATACCATGTTGTTCTAAGAGACTCTCAAAATGATATAAGTGAAGCATGAGAGATTAACAATTTCTACAAAATTAAGCCACCGCCGTGCTCTAAAAGATATAAGTGAAGCACTAGAGCAAACACTATCTAGCTCAAAAGATATAAGTGAAGCACATAGAGTATTCTACTAAATTCCAATCAAGTGGGTTTCTCCCAAAAGGTGTGTACAGTAAGGATGATTGTGGTAAACTAAAAATCAAAGACTAATCATATCCAAGCAAAACACATATCATGTGGCGAATAAAAATATAGCTCCAAGTAAAGTTACCGATAGACGAAGACAAAAGAGGGGATGCCTCCCGGGACATCCCCAAGCTTAGGCTTTTGGTTATCCTTGATTATCTTGGGGTGCCATGGGCATCCCCAATCTTAGGCTCTTGCTACTCCTTATTCCATAGTCCATCAAATCTTTACCCAAAACTTGAAAAATTCACAACACAAAACTCAACAGGAAATCTCATAAGCTCCGTTAATGAAAGAAAGAAAAACCACCAAATAAGGTATTGTAATGAACTCATTCTTTATTTATATTGGTGTTAAACCTACTGTATTCCAACTTGTCTATGGTTCATACCCCTACATACTAGCCATAGATGCATCAAAATAAGCAAACAACACACGAAAAGCAGAATCTGTCAAAAACAGAACAGTCTGTAGCAATCTGTAACTCTAGAATACTTATGGAACTCTAAAAATCCTACCAAAATAGGAAGTCCTGGGAAATTTGTCTATTGATCTACAGAAAAAAGAAGCAACCCAAAATCACATTTCTGTGAATTACTAAAATTATTTTCGTGCACGCAAAGTTTCTGTTTTTCAGCATAATCAAATTAACTATCACCATAGGTTATCCTATAGGTTCTTCTTGGCACAAACACTAATTAAAACATAAAAACACATCTAAACAGAACGTAGATGAAAAATTTATTACTAAACAAAAGCAAAAACAAAAAACTAAAATAAAATTGGGTTGCCTCCCAACTAGCGCTATCGTTTAACGCCCCTAGCTAGGGATAAAAGCGAGGATAGATCTAAGTAGTGTCATCTTTGGCACTCAATTACTCAATAGAGCACCTATAATCTTTATGGGTTTCTCCCTTTTTGGCAATGATTAAACCCTTAGGCAAGAATTCAAGAAATTCATTTGTAGCAAAAGGTTCCTTAATGATAGAGAGATAATTGGGATGAACACTTATTGATTTGAGATCCGCATTTCCCTTATTAGAAGATTCACCCTTATTTCTAGGAACATAAATAAGTTTGGCAGTTTTGGTAGGAAGATTTGGAGTGTTTTTCACGGATGAAAAGGCCGACCCTAAGTTGGTAATAATGTCCTCAAGTTTACCAATTCTCGTAGAATCTAGATCTATTCTTTCATTAACTATAGGTTCTTTCTCTTTAAAAAAATTCAAAGTAACTCCAACCCTAGATCCATATTGGGTAATTTGATTATGAATCTTTCTATCTACATTTTCAATTAACTCAACAGTGGCAATTTTATTTTCAATAATCTCAAGCCTTTGCATCACATGTTCTAGAGTTAAAATAGTCCCATTTACTAAGAGAGGAGGAGGACCAAACAAATCTAACATAGGATTATAAGCATCAAAGGTGTGGCTATCCAAAAATTTCCCTCCGGTAATGGTATCAAGAATGCCTCTATTCCAAGGAGTAATGACTACATAAAAGTTGCGAAGAAGAACGGAAGTAGAAAGATTCCTAGTAGATCTATTTTGAACATTGCAAATTCTATGCCAAGCATCTTTTAGATTTTCTCCCTCCCTTTGCTTAAAATTAAGAATTTCATGTTCGGGAGTAATAACGAGGATAGGAGGACTAGCCATAACAACGACCAAGCAAAAGACAAGCGAAAGAGAGAGGAGGTTGGGAAAGAGAGGGCAAATAAAACGGCAATGGTGAAGTGGGAGAGAGGAAAACGAGAGGCAAATGGCAAATAATGTAAGTGCGAGGGAGACGAGTTTGTGATGGGTACTTGGTATGTCTTGACTTGAGCAAAGACCTCCCCGGCAACGACGCCAGAAATCCTTCTTGCTACATCTTGAGCTTGCGTTGGTTTTCCTTGAAGAGGAAACAGTGATGCAGAAATAGTAGCGTAAGTATTTCCCTCAGTTTTTGAGAACCAAGGTATCAATCCAGTAGGAGGCTCCTCAAAAGTCCCATGCACCTACACAAACAAACAAGAACTCGCAACCAACGCAATAAAGGGGTTGTCAATCCGCCACTTGCGAAAGTGAGATCTGATAGAGATAATATGATAAGATAAATATTTTTGGTATTTTATGATATAGATAGGAAAAGTGAAGATGCAAATATAAGTAGATTGAAAGCTTATATGATAAGAGATAGACCTGGGGGCCATAGGTTTCACTAGTGGCTTCTCTCAAGATAGAATAAGCATTATGGTGGGTGAACAAATTACTGTCGAGCAATTGATAGAAAAGCGAATAATTATGAGATCATCTAGGCATGATCATGTATATAGGCATCACATCTGTGACAAGTAGACCGACTCCTGCCTGCATCTACTACTATTACTCCACACATCGACCGCTATCTAGCATGCATCTAGAGTATTAAGTTCATAAAGAATAGAGTAACACATTAAGAAAGATGACATGATGTAGAGGGATAAACTCATGCAATATGATATAAACCCCATCTCTTTATCCTCGATGGCAACAATACAATACGTGCCTTGCTGCCCCTGCTGTCATTGGGAAAGGACACCGCAAGATTGAACCCAAAGCTAAGCACTTCTCCCATTGCAATAAAGATCAATCTAGTAGGCCAAACCAAACTGATAATTCGAAGAGACTTGCAAAGATAACCTAATCACACATAAAAGAATTCAGAGGAGATTCAAATATTTCTCGTAGATAAACTTGATCATAAACCCACAATTCATCGGATCTCGACAAACACACCGCAAAAAGAGTTACATCGAATAGATCTCCAAGAAGATCGAGGAGAACTTTGTATTGAGATTCAAAGAGAGAGAAGAAGCCATCTAGCTAATAACTATGGACCCGAAGGTCTGTGGTAAACTACTCACAACTCATCGGAGAGGCCTGGGAGATGATGTAGTGGCCCTCCATGATCGATTCCCCCTCCGGCGGAGTGTCGGCGAAGGCTCCCAGATGGGATCTCGCGGATACAGAAGGTTACGACGGTGGAAATAGTTTTTCGTGGTCGCTTCTGATGTTTTTGGGGTACATGGGTATATATAGGAGGAAGAAGTAGGTCGGTGGATGCTCAAGGGTCCCACGAGGGTGGGGGCGCGCCCAGCCCTAGGGGGCACGCCGGGCACCCTCGTGGCTGCCTCCCTTGTTTCTTGACTTCCACTCCAAGTCTTCTGGATCACGTTTGTTCCAAAAATCACGCTCCCGAAGGTTTCATTCCATTTGGACTCCGTTTGATATTCCTTTTCTTCGAAACACTGAAATAGGCAAAAAAACAGCAATATGGGCTGGGCCTCCGGTTAGTAGGTTAGTCTCGAAAATGATATAAATGTGTAAAGTAAAGCCCATAAACATCCAAAACGGGTAATATAATAGAATGGAACAATCAAAAACTATAGATACGTTGGAGACGTATCAGTGACATAGGTGCTAGTGTGAGTGCTATTCCTTACATCTTATATCAAGAAATTATGAATGACATAGCACCCGCAGAGATAGAAGACATAGATGTTACTATTAAACTTGCTAATAGAGACACTATATCACCGATCGCGATTGTTAGAGATGTTGAAGTCTTGTGTGGGAAAAAAATACCCTACTAATTTTCTTGTTCTTGGTTCCCCACAAGATGAATTTTGTCCCATTATGTTTGATAGACCTTTCTTAAACACCGTTAATGCTAGAATGGACTGTGAGAAACAAACTGTTGGTGTTAGTTTTGGTGATGAGTCTCATGAGTTTAATTTTGCCAAGTTTAGTAGAAAACTTCATGAAAAAAGAATAGCCTAGTAAAGATGAATTAATTGGTCTTGCTTCTATTCCTATGCCTCCTACTGATCCACTAGAACAATATTTTCTAGACCATGAAAATGATTTACATATGCATGAAAGAAATGAAACAGATAAGATTTTCTTTGAACAACATCCTTTGCTTAAACACAGTCTGCCTATTAAAACTCTAGTTGGTCCTCCTCCACCTAAAGGTGATCCTGTGTTTGAATTAAAACAATTGCCAGACACTTTGAAATATGCTTATCTTGATGAAAAGAAGATATATCATGTTATTATTAGTGCTAACCTTTCAGAACATGAAGAAGAAAGATTATAGAAAGTTCTAAGGAAGCACCGAGCTGCTATTGGATATACTCTTGATTATTTAGAGGGCATTTGTCTCACTCTATGTCAGCACAAAATTAATATGGAACCTGATGCTAAACCCATTGTTGATCACCAACGTTGGTTAAATTCGAAGATGAAAGAAGTGGTAAGAACAGAAATATTAAAACTTCTGTGCAGGTATAATCTATCCTATAGCTGATAGTAGATGGGTAAGTCTGGTTCATTGTGTCCCTAAGAAAGAAGGTATAACTGTTGTTCCTAATGATAAGAATGAATTTATTCCATAAAGAATCATTACAGGCTATGGAATGGTAACTGATTTTAGAAAATTAAACAAAGCAACTAGAAAATATCATTATCCTCTGCCTTTTATTGATCAAACGCTTGAAAGATTATCTAAGCACACACATTTTTGCTTCCTTGATGGATATTCTGGTTTTTCACAAATACCTGTTTCTCAACCTAATCAAGAAAAGACCACTTTTACTTGTCCCTTTCGAACTTATGCTTATAGACATATGCCTTTTGGTTTATGTAATGCACCTGCTACCTTTCAAAGATGTATGACTGATATATTCTTTGATTTTTGTGAAAAGATTGTTGAGGTTTTCATGGACGACTTCTCTGTTTATGGGAAGTCTTTTGATGATTGTGTAAGCAATCTTGATCGAGTTTTGCAGAGATGTGAACAAACACATCTTGTCTTGAATTGGCAAAAGTGCCACTTTATGGTTAATGAAGGTATTGTCTTGGTTCATAAAATTTCTGAAAGAGGTATTGAAGTGGACAAAGCTGAGGTTGATGCAATTGAGAAAATGCCATGTCCTAAAGATATAAAAGGTATTCATAGTTTCTTAGGTCATGCTGGTTTCTATAGGAGATTTATGAAAGACTTTTTTAAAATTTGTAGGCCTCTTACAGGTCTTTTGCAAAAGGATATTCCTTTTGTTTTTGATGATGATTGTTTAGAAGCCTTTGAAACACTCAAGAAATCCTTAATTTTTGCACCTATTGTTCAACCACCTGATTGGAACTTGCCTTTTGAGATTATGTGTGATGCTAGTGATTATGTTGTTGGTGTTGTTCTAGGACAAAGAGTTGATAAGAAACTGAATGTTATTCATTATGCTAGTAAGACTCTAGACAGTGCTCAACGAAATTATGCTACTGCTGAAAAAGAATTCTTAGCAGTGGTGTTTGCTTGTGATAAATTTAGACCTTATATTGTTGATTCCAAAGTAATTGTTCACACAGACCATGCTGCTATTGAATATCTTATGGAAAAGAAAGATGCTAAACCTAGACTTATTTGATGGGTTCTCTTGTTACAAGAACTAGATGATGCCCCGCGCGTTGCTGCGGGAATTTTGTATGGCATGATGTTAAGAATATAAGTATAAAACTATGGAGTTGTTAAATAATACCCCCTCTATTCTAATTTTTTTAGATATTCCAATATAGACTACATACAGATGTCTCTGGGCGTATTTTAGAGTGTAGATTCAATGATTTTGCTCCATATTTAGTCCATATTGGAATCTCTAAAATGTCTTATATTCAGAAATGGAGCGACTTTGATGGTATTGGATGTTTTAGGCACAAAATAAATGGCTAACGTCCAACACTGCAACTCATACTTGCATAATCATGTATGTATCATGTTTCATTTGGTTTAGAAAGAATATAAATGTGTAAGCATTGTGGAATAGATCACTTGTTTTACCGGAACAATGTCCAACACTAAGTAAATCAAGGGAAGACAATGATAAAGTGAAGGTACAGATGCTGACTTGAGAACTGAATCACCCCCAAGTTGATACGGCACAACTACCACATAAGTCGCATACTGCCTTGTTGTACGTAGGGTCTGTTATACTACAGAGTATAGGGTTATTAGCTAGTTTCATAGAAATCTTCATTTAGGAACCTTAAGGTATAACCTAAAGTATGTTTACTGTTTCATCTGACTGTATGTGTATACATGAGTGTATGTATATGAAGATCTTGAGATGGCCAAAGTTATTGTCCATCTTTCTTGTTTTCTGTTCAAAGCGTGGAACCATATCAGTTGCATAGTAATAAATCAGATACTACTCATAATGGTAGCATGATGGAAAATCAAGATATCTTTTGCATCTTTTGTGCATATTTAGGAAGCTCAAATGTGGCGTGAGTTGCTCTTCATGGATGTCGATAAAAGATGCAAAAAATTGTCATAAAATAGCCGGTCCATATGTGTATATGCTAACATTTCCTAATGGGTGGAAAGAAACCGAAAAGAAATTTTTGGTATTGTATACAAATGTAGAATGCCAACAGCGTTGACATGAATAATAGAGGAACAAACCCCTTGTAAAGTGATACCATAAAACTTGGAAGAAGAATTTAAGTCTACAAAGAGCATGGATACTAAACTAAATTGACTACAGTCAATCAAACTCTAGTAAAATCGCTCTATCCCTTATTGAAGTTTTTAAGTTTACTACCAACCATAATCTCATCTTAGCTTATGCTTAGTAAACTATAAGTGTGCACATAATATCAAAATCAAACTGTGTTGGTATGATGTGCAAATGAATTAAGTAGTCATTGTATTTGTTTTCCCTAGAAATATCAAGTATAAATCTTTAAATGAAGGGATGGGGGAAAGTCCAGAACCTCATGGGATTCTGAAACAGGATCTCACCTAATCAAATGTTAAAGTCTCACGATTCCACAACAGTGAATAAATTTTAGATCAAATCTTGTAATGACAAGGTAGGACACCAAAACATGAGTTGGAATAATAGGAACAAAAGTAGAAATTTATTAGGGAATAGACTATATTTTCAATATTCCGGTGAAGGAATTAAAAAGAGAATGAGCTCTCAGAGGCATCGGGGCTATTGATCTTGGTGTGGCCGAGCCAAAAAGCTAGCAAAGGTTGATTCCATCGTTAGGTCTAGATAGAATTCACTTGGTCATGCGTACTCAGATTAATGATCTCCTTGGCATCCTCACAGCCTTGCCATTGTTGTGAAGGTGCCCACCTGGATTCATAGAAGGCCAACAGTGAATGGTAGCCACCCCCACGGCCCACGGGACGGTAGCGCCACCACGGGCTGCAATCAGCAGACCTGCTACCACCTGCTGTGGGATAGGGAAGGCGAGCGTAGGACGCGCCGGCGCCGTGCAGGGTTCGCCGCTGCCGCCGCGGGGAGCCTTCCCGGCCTTCTGCCAAGACACCCAGTGCGCACGTGACCGCAAGGTAATTACGGAGAGTAGCCAGGGGCAATGCGACAGCAACCTCTGCTAAGCACTCTTCTTCCAAGGCGGGGCGCCTACGCCGAGGAAGTCGGTGTCATGGCGGGGATGGACGATTGTGTACCTCCTTTGCCAAGGGGACGTTTCTTGCCATCGTTTATACCCTACAAAATTACGATGGGAAGTGGAACTGAATTGCCAGAGTAGGAAATCGATCCGTTTCTACTTCAAATTAGTAGTAGTAGTGGGATTTGATGGAGAAGTGAAGAGGAAAGGAACGTAAATCCTCTATCATCAGGAAGACATGAGGCGTTGCATTGGGGGTCATAAATTGAGTGGTGTTGTACTATATTCCAAAAAAACGATGCGATGGTGGATCCTCTCCAGAAGCCACAAACATGATTCTCCCTAGGTTGTGGTGGGTCCTTAGTCAATAACTGATGCTAATGTGGCTGGGACGCTTTAGTGGTTGGTCCCATATGTAAGTCAATCTAAGAATGCTGATGTGGCAATTGTGATGAGGTGGATAGGCTGCATGTTAAGAGAAATAAGTTAGTGGGGATGAACTATTTAGGTATTATAGGTTTGATTTACAGATCACTGATAGAAAAGGAGCTGAGAACCCCGTAGCTGATAATTTATCTAGGCTTGAAAATGTGCCTGATGACCCACTACCTATTGATGATAGTTTTCCTGATGAGCAGTTAGCTGCAATAAATGTTGCTCATAGTACTCCTTGGTATGCCGACTATGCTAATTACATTGTTGCTAAATATTTACCACCTAGCTTTACATAGCAACAAAAGAAAAAAATCTTCTATGATTTAAGACATTACTTTTGGGATGACCCACATCTTTATAAAGAAGGAGTGGATGGTATTATTAGACATTATGTACCTGAGCATGAACAGGGACAAATACTATGGAAATGTCACTCCGAAGCTTATGGAGGGCATCATGCTGGAGATAGAACTGCTCACAAGGTATTGCAATTTGTATTTTATTGGCCTACTCTCTTCAAGGATGCCCGTAAGTTCGTCTTATCTTGTGATGAATGCCAAAGAATAGGTAATATCAGTAAGCATCAAGAAATGCCTATGAATTATTCACTTGTTGTTGAACCATTTGATGTTTGGGATTTGATTACATGGGATCTTTTCCTTCATCTAATGGGTATACACATATTTTGGTTGTTGTTGATTATGTTACTAAATGGGTAGAAGCTATTCCAACCAGTAGTGCTGATCACAACACCTCTATTAAAATGCTTAAGGAAGTTATTTTCCCAATGGAGTCCCTAGATATGTAATAACTGATGGTGGTTCACACTTTATTCATGGTGCTTTCCGTAAAATGCTTGCCAAGTATGATGTTAACCATAGAATTGCATCACCTTATCATCCTCAGTCTAATGGTCAAGTTGAACTTAGCAATAGAGAAATAAAATTAATTTTTCAAAAGACTATCAATAGGTCCAGGAAGAATTGGTCTAAGAAATTAGATGATGCACTTTGGGCCTATAGAACATCATATAAAATCCTATGGGTATGTCTCCTTATAAAATGGTTTATGGAAAAGCTTGTCATTTGCCTCTTAATTTAGAACATGGGCAATCGAAGAACTCAATTATGATTTAAAACTTGCCGGTGAAAAGTGGTTATTTTATATTAGTTCTTTAGATGAATGGAGAACCCAAGCTTATGAGAATGCAAAATTAATCAAAGAAAAAGTTAAAAGATGGCATGACAAAAGAATCCAAAAGCGTGAGTTTAAAGTCGGAGATTATGTTCTTTTGTACAACTCTCATTTCAGATTCTTTGCAGGAAAACTCCCCTCAAAATGAGAAGGCCCATATGTCATCGAGGAGGTTTATCGGTCTTGAGCCATCAAAATAAATAATGTCGAAGGTACTAACCCGAAGGTTCTCAATGGACAATGAATAAAACATTATATCTCAGGTACGCCCATTAATGTTGAAAGTAATATTATCCAAACTTTGACACCAGAAGAACACATAAAAGAATCCTTCCAGAACACTCCAGAATTGTGAAAATAAGGAGGTACATGATACGGTAAGTAAACGAACTCCGAAAAATCTGCAAAAATATTTTTATCAGTTTTGGAATATTTAGAAATTAGGAAAATAAGGAACTTTGAGGAAGCGTACCCTGGTGGGCACAAGACACCAGGGCGCGCCAGGCTTTCCTAGCGTGCCCAGGTGGGTTGTGCCCACCTAGGACACCTTCTGGACTCTGTTTTTCTATCGTATGCTTGTCCTCCAAGATAAAAAATCTATATATACTTCTTGAACCTGTTAACCACTGTATCACGGAGAAATCCTTTGTTCTCTTTTCTTGTTGTTTTCGGTTAGATCTATCAAGCCAGGCATCATGTCTTCCTCCTCCAACAACAACATGGAAGAAGATGCTTGGTTGATGAAGATCGATCTGAAGAGGGAGGAGCCCACAGAAGCCATGAAGGGAGACAAGGGCAATAAGGCTACCGTAGATCCACCCTCGGTGGCAGAATAAGCACTCCCGATAGAGGAGGAAGAAGAGGAATATATCCTTAAGCCTTACCTCACTCACCTTACTCCTGCTGAGATTGAAGCCTTTCGTATCATTGAAATAGTTTGCATACAAAATAAGTATCTCACTCGTGAAAATATTCTGCATCAAGAGCATATGATCCATCTCCCGAGTATCATCCGTCGATTGGAGAATCTCTTAATCCTTAAGCACAGGATCGCTTCATCACCACCATCATCTTCTTCACCACCAAAAGAGAATTGAGTATCGGGTATGGGCACTCCCCTTAGCTTACGCCAAGCTTGGGGGAGGTGCCCAGTATCGTATCATCCCACTATCTTGTTACCTTTACTTATTTTAGTTCAATCTTTTGCTTTAGATGAATAAAAGTTTAGTTTGATCCTTTCTTCTTTGAGAGTTTGCTTAGTGATCTATCCTTGTAATCGTATGCAAGTTATATAACAAAGTTTAGTTTGAGTTTTTGCTTTCTTTACTTTCATGTTGCAAATAAAGAAAAGAAATAAGGAAGAGAAAAAAGAGAAAGGAAATAAATAAAAGAAAGGAAACAAATCAAGAAGATTATATACTAATCTTATGGTAGGTGATGACACCACATAAGGAAAAGTATAAGTAGAAACTTTTATTAGAGATTGACAAACATAGCATTAGTCAATGATTCGACTCATGAAAGAATTAAAAATGGAAGAGAATATTCACATATAAACATACTATCCTAGAAATCTTTTGTGATTGTGAGCCCTCATCAAAATATTATATGCCAAAATTGTTGACGTTGGACAAGAAAGACAACCTAATGGTTTATGTTTGTTTATATTCACATAGAAGTCATATTGTCATGGATCCTTCAACATGTGGTTCTTGCCCCTATCTTTTCTAGCCAAAAATTCTGCACTCAGTAGAGATACTACTTGTGCATCCAAAAACCCTTAAACCCAAATCTTATTTTCAAGTGTCCACTATACCTACCTAGGGATTGAGCAAGATCCCTAAAGTAAGTTGGCATCGGTGCAAAAAGGTAATAAAAATTGCTTCTAAATGTGTGAGATCATTTAGTGTAAGATAAAATTGAGCGTTGCATGAACTTGTGATGGTGAAGAATAAAAGCGACAGACTGCATAATAAAGGTCGCTATCACAAGGGGCAATGTGATGTGATGTTCTTTTGCACTAAGGGGTTGAGCATACAAGCAAATAAGTGCATGGAAACCTCTGCTTCCCTTTGTGAAGGGCCTATATTTTACTTTCATGTATTTACTTTTATGCAAAGAGTCAAAGTTTTCCTTCTATTCCTTTTTATTTTTCTCTTTTGGCAAGAATCATGTGGTGAGGAAAGATCTAGGCACATATGTCCAGTTGAATATAGATGCCATGAGTTATTATTGTTGACATCACATTTGAGGTGAATACGTTGAGAGGAAAAACTATAAGCCCCTATCTTTCTATGTGTCCGGTTGAAATGTTTTGCTCATTGATGACCCACTAGTGTATGGGATCTATCATAGTCCTTTCAATAAGTAAGAGTGTCGGACCCAACGAGGAGCACTAGGAAATGACAAGCAGTTTTCAGTAAGGTATTCTCTGCAAGCACTGAAATTATCGGTAACAGATAGTTTTGTGATAAGGTAATTTGTAACAGGCAACAAGTAAATAAAGTAACTAAGGTGTAGAAAGATGACCCAATCCTTTTTGTAGCAAAGGACAAGCCTGGAAAAACTCTTATATGAAGGAAAACGCTCCCGAGGACACATGGGAATTATCGTCAAGCTAGTTTTCATCATGCTCATATGATTTGCATTCAGTACTTTGATAATTTGATATGTGGGTGGACCGGTGCTTGGGCACTGCCCTTCCTTGGACAAGCATCCCAGTTATGATTAACCCCTATTGCAAGCATCCGCAACTACAAAAGAAGTATTACGGTAAACCTAACCATAGCATGAAACAGATGGATCCAAATTAGCCCCTTACGAAGCAACACACAAACTAGGGTTTAAGCTTCTATCACTCTAGCAACCCATCATCTACTTATTACTTCCCAATGCCTTCCTCTAGGCCCAAACAATGGTGAAGTGTCATGTAGTCGACGTTCACATAACACCACTAGGGGAAAGACAACATACATCTCATCAAAATATTGAACGAATACCAAATCCACATGACTACTTATAGCAAGACTTCTCCCATGTCCTCAGGAACAAACGTAACTACTCACAAATCATATTCATGTTCATAATCAGAGGGGTATTAATATGCATAAAGGATCTGAACATGTGATCTTCCACCAAATAAACCAACTAGCATCAACTACAAGGAGTAATCAACACTACTAGCGACCCACAGGTACCAATCTGAGGTTTTGGAACAAAGATTGGATACAAGAGATGAACTAGGGTTTGAGAGGAGATGGTGCTGGCGAAGATGTTGATGGAGATTGACCCCCTCCCGATGAGAGGATCACTGGTGATGACGATGGTGATGATTTCCCCCTCCCGGAGGGATGTTTCCCCGGTAGAACAGATCCGTCGGAGCCCTAGATTGGTTCTGCCAAGGTTCCGCCTCGTGGCGGCGGTGTTTCGTCCCGAAAGCTTCCTACTTATTTTTTCTCGGGCAAAACACTTCATATAGCAGAAGATGGGCACCGGAGGCCTGCCAGGGGGCCCACGAGGCAAGGGGCGTGCCCAGGGGGGTAGGGCGCGGCCCCCCTCTGGTTGATTCTTTCGCTAGTATTTTTTATTAATTCCAAAACGTGCTTTCGTGAAGTTTTAGGACTTTTGGAGTTGTGCAGAATACGTCTCTAATATTTGCTCCTTTTCCAGCCCAGAATTCCAGCTGCCGGCATTCTCCCTCTTCATGTAAACTTTGTAAAATAAAAGAGAATAGGCATAAGTATTGTGACATAATGTGTAATAACAGCCCATAATGCAATAAATATCGATATAAAAGCATGATGCAAAATGGACGTATCAACTCCACCAAGCTTAGACCTTGCTTGTCCTCAAGCCTAAACCAATAAAGAAAACATGTCCACATGTTTAGAGATAGAGGTGTCAATAAAATAAAATACGAACATGAGGGCATCATGATCATTCTTAGAATAGCAGCACATATATATATATATTGTCATATGATTTCTTATGCTAAAGTAACAATCTATTCACAATGTAAAGTATGAATCAGAAACTTCACTGAAACTAACAAACTATGATCTCGGTTATTGAGGCAATTGCAATTTATCATAACATAGGAAAGAGTCAATATAAGAGCCTTTCAGCAAGTCCACATACTCAACTATCATTTAGTCTTTCACAAATGGTAACACTCACGCAATACTTATGGTTATGGAGTTCTAATCGGATACAGAGAAAGATAGGGGCTTATAGTGTTGCCTCCCGACCTTTTACCTCAAGGGTAATGTCCACAATAATAGTTCATGCTAACTTACATCCAATTGGATATATATATATATATATATATATATATATATATATATATATATATATATATATATATATATATATAT